>NC_056566.1:11099953-11101965 GCF_013358625.1 Macadamia integrifolia
TAAACTAAACTAAATTGGAACTTTGGAGATCGAGCTTAGAATCAAAAGGTTTTAATTAGCAAAACAAAGAGTATATAACAACTGTCTAGCGCAGTTGGTGAGCTGTGGTGTGCAAAAATCTCATGCTCACCAGAAGGTCTCAAGTTCGAACCTCCTGGCTATTACCTACTTCCCTCCCTACCTATCCGGAAAAAAAAAAAAAGACAGTATATGATATGTCCCTTTAGTCAGGACAATAGGGGTGACAAGGTTGTGAATTTGGCTAACCGAGAACTACCACAGAGACTATTTTAAATACTTGATGTCAATCATTAGCAAAGAAGGGGATATAGATGATGTGTCCCATAGAATTAAAGTCGGATGGATGAAGTGGAGAAGTGTGTCGGGAGTGTTATGTAACAAACGTATGCCAATTAAACCCAAGGAAAAATTCTACACGATAGCGATATGACCAGCTATGACTTATGGGGCGAAGTGTTGGGTAGTCAAGAAGAGTAATTTGAATAAGCTAGGGGCAACATGAGAATGTTACGTGGGATGTGCGGCAAGACCAGGAGGGATAGCATAAGGAATGATTGTATTAGAAACAAAGCCGGGGACATCCTAATTCAGGAGAAGCTACGAAAAGCCGATTGAGGTGGAATGGTCATGTTCAACGGAGACCTATGGACGTCCCAGTCAAGAAAAGCAATCAGATTCATAGAAAGGGTTCTAGAAGAGGTAGGGGCAGACCTAAAATGACTTTTGACGAAGTGGTATGGAAAGACATGCAATTGGTAGGGTTGGATTCTAGTATGAACATAGATAGACCTCTATGGGGGAAAAAGATACGAGTAGTAGACCCCTTGTAGGGGATGTTCCTAGGATGTTGTTCTACTTTTACTACTTAAGCATATCTCTCGTATCTCTTTTATCGTCTTCTACTTCTTTGTTGCAATTCTTTTATCCTGTATTTCTTTACCTTAATGATCATATTGGATCCATGTAGCCGACCCCATTTAGTTGGGATAAGGTTATGGTGGTGGTGGTTGTTGTTGTTGTTGTATAATGGAATTACTCTTGCAGCATTCCTGACAAAATTTGGCAGTGTCCGCAAACATTGCAAATGAAACATTTGATAGCTCCATCACTTGTCACAAGGGCTTTACTTTTTGTCCATGGTTGTAGGTGCAACTCAATTTGTAAAACCAGTAGGTTTGTTGGCTGGAAAACTCCATTTACCCTCTCTAAATTGAGGATTGAATCTCTTGGTTGAGGTTTTTTTATGCGGATCCGGATTCCAATAAACTGAAATCGGTTTGCTTAGGGTCCACTTAAACACCCAATAAAACAAAGGCAACACCCAATAACAATTGTATTGAAATAAAGCTTCAACTAAATGGCAGAATTGTAATAAAGCTGAAGTTATAAAGGGGTGGCAGAATTGTAAATAACCATATTAGTTAATGAGCTATTTGGGAGATATGACTTAAAGGGGATTAATGATTATTTGATGGGATGAACTAGGAAGTAAAATAAGAATAGGGATATGAGAGAATTAAAGCAAATATAAGGGTAATATAGGAAATCAAGATAAGAGGGAATAATCACCATAAACTCAAGATTAGATCATCTTCTTCCTAGGACCAAAACAGGGGCGGAAGAGATGGGAGGATTCAGATCGATAGAGCTTCATCAAGAGAGCTCGGTTTGGGCTGAAACTTCAATCAAAGGGTCGCAACAGCAAGTGTACTATGAATCCAGCACCAGAAATCTCCGATAGTCTAGATCAGAAGTATTTTCGAGCTTGCAATTAGGTCTGGCGGTGACAAAACTCAGATCTGAATCTGATTTTGATTCCTCACCAGCAGGACCAAGCTTGGGAGGAGATCTTCTAGGGTTTGTGTCGCCTAGGAGGTAGCAACCTTCGGTCCAAATCTCATAGCCAACCGGTAAGAGACAAGGGTTCAACAAGCTGCCCTTTGGTGCTTGGTATTACCGTCCAAGAGAGAAGATGAACAGTATTCAGCAGT
>NC_056566.1:11101985-11131020 GCF_013358625.1 Macadamia integrifolia
AAAAAAAAAAAAAGGAAATAAAGAAGAAAGTAAGGGAGATGAAGAAGAAGAACTAAAGAGGAAAATAGGAGAGGGAAAAGAAGAGATTAAAAGGTTTCAGAGAGGGAGAAAAAGGGGTCGGCAGCCATGGTTTCAAAACCAAAAGAAAGATTCAACCAAATTTCTATTCATCAAGTCTAACCACTGAGTTCATCCATTACATGACTAATATAAAGAAAAAAAATCAAACAATTAATGGAAACTACTTGAAAATGGAAACTATTCTAAAATTAGAAGCTAGCTAATTTCATAGGAAATTATTTCTAAAACAAAATCAAAACAAATCAAAAGATTTTTTTACTAAGTCGATCGTGCAACTGCATCATTTTTACCAAGTCTTCCACTTGACAGGCTTTCAAAAATAGTCGTGTAAATCATTAATACTTGTGACTCCTATTTTATCATGCATATCACATTGTAACGTTTAAGTGGCACTATTGCAATATATTGGTCACAGATTCAAAACTTGGAAACAAGTTGATCATCTTCCTCATCCAATATTCAATTTTCCAATCAACCTCCACTACTTCTTAGGATCATCTAAAGTATCTCCACGTTCCACCATGGTTCAAAAACTAAAATCTCACCAAAATCTCAGATAGTTCTGTGATTTTTTTTTAATCCAAACGAAACACAAAAAGATAATTCCGGGTATAGTTCAGTCATTTTGTTTCGATATTACACTTGTTTCGACCATTAGCACCCCGAAATGGCCAAGAAAAACACATGGAAAAAGTACATTGTTTCGGTGAAAATTCAGCAAAATTCATTTTGGTGATTTCAAAAACACCAAAACAAAACAAGTTCTTGAACCTTGCTTTCAGCTATAAGTTTTACATTTGGATCCACGGGAGTATCCGGAGGCTTGGACCTTAACATCCTAGTTTTCATAAGCAAATCCAAAACAAACTTCTGAGAGAGTGAAATTTCTTTCCTTGGTTGAGAAACTTCAAAATACTCAAAAAGCATTTCAATCTTCCCAAATCCTTAGTCTGAAATTTTTGTTGCAAGTATACCTGCAAACTTTGGATACCATCAACATCATCTCCAGTAATAACAATATCAACATAAACAATAAGGAAATCCTCCCTACACCAAATCTCCAATAGAAAATCGAGTGATCACTATCACATTATGACAGCCCAAGTACCACATCAATAAACCTATCAAACAATGCTCGATGAGACTTCTTCAAACTGTACAAAGACTTCTTGAGCTTGCACACCATACCAGACTCCCCCTGAGCAACAAACCCCTAGTGGTTGCTCTATATAGATTTCCTCATGTAAATAACTATGAAGGAATGCATTCTTAACATTAAGCTAATATAATGGTCAATGATGAGAAGCTGCAAGAGATATCGAAAGACAAACTATTGCAAGTTTGACAAGAAGAGAGGAAGTATCCAGATAGTCAACCTCCAAAACCTAGGTATACCCCTTAGCAACTAATCTTTCCTTCAACTGAGCAAGAGAACCATCGGGGTTGACTTTAACAACATACACCCAACGACAACCAATAGCAGATTTACCCGGAGGTAATGGTACAAGGTCCCAAGTCTGATTTTCCTGAGGCCAACAATTCTTCCTCCATAGTCGTCCTTTAGCCAAGACTAGACAATGCCTTTGCAACAGACTTAGGAACAGGATAATAGGATTCTCTCTCCCACTTAATCGATGACTGCTAAGTTCTAACATGCATCAACTCTCCACTATCTTTAAAAAAACTCGTTCACAAGTTTTGTGGTGATGCCGTATCAGATCTGCACGATAATCCTTCAATATGAGGTAGAATTCAGTAACCCCCAATATTGTCTCGTCAATGGAGTGGCTTTGTTGTCCCTCCATAGTTCTGATACAAAATAACGGCTATCTAATTACCCAAATCTGGGAACCAATGGCCTACAAAAATCTAGAACAGCAGGTCCCTCAAAGACCCTCCAAAAGTGCAATATCAGCAACATAGTCAAAGGATGATCACATCTCTAGTTACAACTCACAAGGCCTTTTAGATGTATGAAAGGGGTTGCCAAGTAATAGCTAAGTAACAAACTATCCAAAATTAACAAATAGAAGCTACTAATCCAACCCCCCATTAGTCAGGTTTTTCAGTGAACCAGTAGCACCCAGACCATGGGCTTGGTCTGGCCCGAACTAAAAGGCCCAATTGAAGAACCATGGGCCTGGTTCTTCTTAAGCCTACGACTATACTGTGTGTTGTAATGATTATCTACATCATCCCTCTTATTCCATCTTCCTCTTCAGTTCACAGGTCAGTTGCTTGTATCAGTTCTGATTCAAATCAAGTCAGGTTTCAGAAATTATTCTACAATTCCTGCTGGGTATTTACTGATCAATATCATTACTAGTTCATCTCCTAAAATATGTGAACCCTCTAAGAAATTTGAGTTCATTGATAGAAGATGAGAGGTGGGGGTTTCGGTGATGTATCATTATGCACAGGCAACGGCCACTGAAGTTCGGTGCCTTATGGAGCACAAATCCACCAACCACAGTGAGACTGATCCACAATTTCTAGTACCTTTATCTTTCTAAATGAAATGATGCAAGAATTTTACTTCCCACTCAATATGCTGAAGTCTAGGTCCAAATCTTGACCACCATGAGAGCAAGGATCCAGTAATAAGCATTATGGATCAGAATAGTCCTCACGAATCTCAATCCAGATCAATCAGTGTCCACCAATCCTCGGCTGACCCTAAAGTTAGCTAGGATCAGCCAAGCCTAGCAGTAGCTAACATGGATAGGTCTAAGCCAATTCTTAAACCTCTGCTGAGGGACATGACTGCATACCTGATGTTCTGGCTGATTTTGGTAACCTGCATTACGCCACTGAGCAATTGTCATTCCATGGAATATAACCACACTGAAATACGCATCCAGCAAGAGGATACGGTCGGCAGCAATAGATGCAACATCCAACAATGCTGGTGCAGGAGGCGAATTAAATGAATATGAAATTAGTGATGGTTGTATCATGACCACAGAGTTTAGGATATTCTCCCTGTTTAATAACATTCGAAAGTAGGCAGTCTCATCTGGGCTATTGTTAAAAACCTGCAAAATCAGTTACATATATATATGAGAAAATGGGGAAATGGAAATGGGAAAAATAGGTTTACCGTCATACATACTACTCCATAGCTTACCTGAACAAACTGTGACCGCCGGAGATTAAACATGAATTGTGGAAACAGTGAGAAATTAGGGTTCAAATTGAAAGAAGCAGGATCATCCTTCCGATAATCACCAAATCTGGAACAGAGACGAATTAGGGATCGATCCAACCATCTTGTTGCATCAAACTCTTCCTGCAAGTATGAAAGTAAAAATATACACAATGGAATAAGTGATGGGATTAGATACACATAATCAGAAAAGCTGTCAGTTAAATGAGTCAGAGATATCTGATTGTGTGAATTAGTGAAAAAGAAGGAAGACAAGACTCCTAAATTCACTTCAACATGGCAGACAGTCTATATCTGGAACAATTTAAGCTAAAAAATAATTGACATTTGAGGATAAACTTCCAGCATATTCCAGCTTACATAAAGAAAATGACAAACAACAGAACAACTATGGTTATCTTAGGCTGTGTTTGGTATGCATTCTCAGAACGCATTCTAGCTCTAGAACACATTCTGAAATGACAGAAAAGTTGTTTGGTATGCATTCTCATTCTAAATTCTTAGAATGAGGTGGAGAACGAGCCTTGTTCTGAAATGCGCTAAAAGGCCCATTCCACGTTCTCATTCTCATAAGATCATGCTTTCGAGTATTGAAGACTGAACCTGCCACTCCTCTGTCTCTGCTGTGCGCTACTCACGGGAGTCATGGTAGGATCTAAGGAGGAAGGTGAGTATTGAAAACTGAACCTGCTCCCCTCTTTTTCTCTCCACTGTGCTCTACTTACGGTACTCATCCTTGGATCTGAGGAGGAAGACGAGGACAAAGGCGAGGAAGGGACCTAACCAGAGTTTTGGGCTTGTGATCCGAAGCAGGGTAGGTGGGGGAAATGTGGCTGATTTCAGTGGGAGAAGGAAATCTCTGTTGATGAATTTGCGATATTTGCCAGAAATGGAACCAGAAACTCAACGTGAAGTGGAGGAGACTACAACGGAGATTTTAAGAAACTCAGACAGGAAATTTTAAGGTGAGAACCATCGCTGAAAGCTCCTCGTCTTCCGTATGCAGAGTGAGGCTGTTTAAATGTTTGTATATAACTGTCTTTATAAATATTCATCAAGGATAGCACGACTTAAGCATCATAAGCCATCAAGAGTCATAAGGACAGAGTCTTCCTTATACTGTTCTTCAGCTTCCAAGTAGTCATCAGCAGAATCACTGTATCAGTATCAAGCATCAAGAAACATCCGAACAGGCTTCGTTATACTTTGCTTTAGCTTCCAATTATGGTTCTTTCGAAGATGCCCTCAAAGACTGCTGCAGAGGTCACAAAGGAGGCTTTGGAAGTGACAAACTTTTCCCGAAGCTGAATGGGTTTGAATTTAGCCTTCTTGGGGAGACTTCAAAGCCTCAAGTGGTTGAGGTTGCAAGGGCAGCGTTGCAAGCTGCAAAAAGGGCAATTGATGCTGCAAAAGTGAACTGCAAGCTTCTTTGTGTTTTGCTGTTAATTTTCAATCTTAAGTAAATAATCCATGAGGTGTTCGATGAAATGCTTAAGCATTTTGAAATAAAGAACACATTTTAACAGAACATGTATCCAAACAGTGTTCACATTCTCAGTTAAGAACCCATTCTGTGTTTTGAGAATGGGAATGCATAACAAACACAGCCTTAATGTTTGAGAGGAACTGCATGTCATCAAAACAAACGACCAACTGAATTAGATGAAAAGAATGAATGCAACTAATCATAAACCCACCAACCCAGTGCCCAACAAAGTCTGAAACATAAAATAAAAAATACCTCCATCTCCATCTTTAATGAAGTTAATCTTGCCATTACAACAGCAGCAGTCTCCTGGTCAAATCCTTCCACCAATTCCTGCAAATGCAAATATTAACAATATAATATGCCAGTTGTAAAATTTAGAGAGAATATTAAGGCAGTAGTAAAAAATATGCCAATCAGCCATGAAAGGGCATCGCAATTTTCAATGATGACACTCTATTCAGTAAAAAGTTATATCCAAAGTTCACAGCCTTTGTGGCATTTGACTCAGAAATAGCCCTTAGCTCTTGAAGGGTTCAATTTAAATATGTTGTTTATTAACAAATGCAACAGTGGATCATCATAAAAACAAGAATACGATTCGGTAAAGAAGCATAGAAAATGTGCATCGCACAAGGCAAGGATTTCACAAATCCCCAATGTATCATAAGGCTCTCAATGCACTAAACTAGGCAAAACCATGACTGAAGTTCATGCATCTAACCTCAGAACTAGCAGCACTGTCCACCCATCTCCTTGTAACAGTTGTTACTCGAAGTCTCATTTGTCCCTCAGAGTTCTGATAACTACAGTAAGATTAAAATAACAGACCATTACAATGCAGTCAACACCAAAATCAATAAATTTGCAATATTCACTAAGATAATTAATAAATGAAAGGAAGCACTCGATGAAATGCTGAAGCATACTTTGTCAAAAATTGCAGGTACAATTGTGGATTTAAAGCTCCCTGCGGGTTTGACCGGTCACCGGGTGAAATGTCAAAGAAGACTGTCAAGCAAGTCCTCTTATCAAGACCACACATCTTCCATGCTGTTGTGTTCCCTTGCCCAATAACTGTATCGGCACAAGAAGGTCCTTTCTGCAATATTTAAAATACACTTACAATTTATAGTTATTATAAAATCCTATGCCATAAAATTAACAGCTTGGGTAGAAAATTGCTTAAGGATAAGCTGGCTGGCATGCAAAATTCACAGAACTATCACATCTGATGTAATGAATAGGCCACCTTCTCCAAAGAGGAACATGGTCCAATGATTCCCTGAATTTTGATCTCCTTCGAACAGTTGATCTCAAGAGTCCCACTGTAATAAAATACTATAGAATAAGGACAATTATGACAAACTATATTAAAGCAAAAACAATGACAATCAAACACAGTATTCGCCCAACTCAGAGAGCTCAACAAAATTAACAAATATGGCATTAGTGATGCAACCAAGTATTGGTTTTTATGCCTTTTTTTTGTCCAAGTACATTCTTATATACATCAAAATCAAGTAGCATTTGCCTCACAGGTAATAACCTGCTGAAAGAACCATGCACCCAAATTTGTAAATTTTGTAAACATGAACAATGCACCCAAGCACAGAGGGAGACTAGTAGATCCGAGCATACTCATCAGCTAGTTCCACAGCACCTAAAACAAACCCTTGTAAATATGAAGAGAAGCATGAAGGGTCACTGAGAGATGCTACGACTTTTGCTGCTGTCAAATGATGAAAATGTTCATGAAAAGCTACACTGTATTACCAATTATGTCAATTTATTTGCACAGTTTACATCAAATAGAAGTGCATAAACAACTCCATCATGCTATACAAGGTTCAAGCAAAAAACTGCAAGGTAACTCACTTGAAGCAAAGTCCAAGAGCCTGTTCACCATCCTCGAAGATGCGTCTGAAAGAGTCTTTAAACACAGAGTGACCGAAACTTTCAGCCAGAACAACAAGGCCACCAGTCCTTTCAATAACTCCTTTCATCTCTGCAACCCCAACCTGAAAGTTACGGTATTATTAAGGATCAAGCATAAATCTGTATCAAATATTCAATTAAAGAAATGATTACTAAGCGAAATTTACAATCTTCCTCCCCAGAAATGATTGCTCAATGCGGGAGGAGAAAAATCCTGTAGCACATTGTTTCTTACTTTCTTACAACCATACCAACTTGCATGGCTCAGACTAATGGACCAGAGGTAACTTCACAGTGCCTCTTTCATTACATTGTGGTTTGTTTTTCCCACCGCAACCCCGTTTCACCAGGAAAGGAGAAAAGATAGTCAGAAAGAAAAATATGAGCTACAAACAAAGAACTTAAACCCTCACCCTTAACTACATGGAAATCTAGTCAAAATAAACAGGACTATGCAATAATACGAGGTTGTCAATTTTTTTGACAGATGCATCAAAAAATAGATAGTACCAATAGAAAACTTCTTGGGAAAAGTATGCTTGCAGCCCCTACCTAAAGCTGACAATAAATAAGAACTTAAATTAAAGAAGAAACCTCTGCAAACCTGATCAAGTGCAGAAGCAAAAATATCCAAGACATGGCCCTGGCTAACAAGCTGCTTGGCAAGATTGTCATAAAATTTCACAGCTTTATGGAAATGTGGTGCTGCATCCTTGTCGAGATCTTTATGTGAACGTGCTGGCTCTGACAGATCTTTTGACACAATCTGTAAACTATCGATTGCATCAATTTCCAGAGTATCTCTAATAAGTAAATAAACATGATATCACAAAATTCGAAAGCAAAGCAAACACAAAACAAGTAATAAGCACCGGTTTGTATATTTTTGTTACATAGTAGTGTAACTAGTGTAAATTATTTCAATTATGGTGACATAGAAGGATCATCATCAACTTTTCCTGCATAATTATACTAAAATTAGCAATACATTACTGCACCGGCTAAAATCGTCTTTTCCATTAGCACAAAGAGAGAACAGATGCTAATGCAACTCCGGGTTCCAAAACCCTAGTCTCAGGTCGCATGGGCCCATAATGGAAATTCTATAATTTCTGAACAACCCAGGCCCTTAAAAAATAGTTGACAAATCAGGAATTAATACTAAAAGGCAGGGACAATTCTGGAATTTAATAAACAGGTGGGATAAAACAGAAATAACTATGAAAGGAAGACAAACCCTGGTCTTACTAGTAATCTTTGAAATTATTTATCTTCTTCCTCACGATGGCAGTTTGGTTATGGTACAACATATCTAATTTCAATCAATGAAACTCTCTCAATACAGCGCCATTCAATGCCAAATTTCAGGCTCCAGAGTCCAGTTGCTAACCCACAGCCCCACCCATCCCAGAAACATTTGGATTCAGCAACTTGAAGATTAATAGGAAGTTGCCAAAGACAGGACCTGGCAGTAATCTAGAACCAGGTCTGAAACTGAACATGGAAATTATGACAAGAAGGATTTATGGGATGAAACTCTAGGACCATGATCGCCTAGGGGAGGGCTTAGTTCGATCCAAATCTAAGTGTGAAAGGAACTGTATTGATGGAACTCAATCCAAATCAGGGGGCTGCAGGTTCTGCCTAAAACAGAGGTGAACAATTATGGAAAAACCCAAGTAATAAGAGAAGAAATTGGTTACAGACAAAGAAAAAGAATCACACAAAGGGGGAGGGGAGAAAAAGAAGACGAGAAATGAGAGAAAGAACAGGAGAAGGAAGAAGGGAACGATCGACCAACCTGATCGCATGCAACTCACAGCCGCGAGGCTAACTCAACTCAACTTTCCATTACATATTCAAATTAAATCAATCGATGAATACAATTGGATGCAGATCAAAGGTACTTGAAAAAGTACCAGTAAAGGAAGAAAAACCAGAGTCAACACAGTAACTTAGCTGTGTTAACTCAAGCCATAATCAGCCACATGGTTCTGGTTCAGAATTGAATCAGGAATAGAGTTCCGCATAGTGGGACCCTTTTTAGGAAGTTCATTGCTTATTTCTTCTTTATTTTATTATGTTACTTGAATTCAGTTGAGTTCCAGCAAATGGGACTCTATTTCTCTATCTTACCCTTTTGCTTGACTAGAATTTAAGTTAGTTAAGACTCATCTTTGTGACCGTCAACCAAGGGAGTTTCTTATGTTTTGTTAGTTCGTTTACTTCCTTGTTTTGATTAACTATATCTCCAGCTTTCATTTTTGGAGTATGATTGATCATTGGTCATTTTTTCATGAATAGAGGATTAAGGGGAAACAGCCCCACAGTTGTACTATTCAATAAGCTTTTGATTGCACAAGCCCATGGTTGTACTATTCAATAAGATTTTGCTTGCATCAGTTCTGTGGTGTTGCAATTCCACTATTGCTGTGGTGATTCAATAGTAGGGGCCACAAGTGTGATTTCATTGGTTATGTCCCTCTTATACTTGATGCATATTCGCACCCATGGACAAATCCATACCCATCTGGGTTTTCAAACAAAGATGAGTCCAATCCATATTTGGTTATTTGGTCTAGTAGGACTTTCGGAAATCTTATTTATTTGGGAATATTATGTAATCTTTTATTTTAGAAAGTAGGATGCGTGGGTAAGTTGGTTATAATAAAGTTGGTTTCCTAGTTTCGTTTTGAACTAGTTTCCTTTTAAGATTTGGAGACTTTTATTTGCCCATTTAATATGATTGTAACCGATTGAGTAATTAGAGAATGAAAAAAGATGAATTAAGTTGGTGTGGTTGAGGTCCGAGGGCTGTGCGTGTGAGTTCTCCTTCCCCCTCCCCCTTCTTTATGCGATTTCTCCCCCTCCCCTACAACTCTAAGACCCACCTGAGGGATTCTTTTCTATCCCTACAGGTTCTCCACCAATACTCCTTTATTTTCTATTTTCTTCATCAATCTATAGGTTATAATTTCTATTTTTTTCGTCTTAAAGTTACAATTTTCTTTTGATTCTTTAAATACTACAATCCTGCTGGATTAATTGTTGTACATTAGTATATCTTCATTCAATAAATACCCACACGATCAGCAAGATCATACCAGCTGACTTCCCTATTCTTGAGTTTCCTTGTCCAAATGAAACTCCTCCATATCTCCCAATCTGAACACCAGAATTGGCTGAGATATTGAAGGGATATTCCCCTTGTTTAGAACATCCCTCGATATACTTTGAGGGCTATCTGAATGGTACTTGGTGAAATATTTGATTGCTCCATCTACTGATTCTGTGTTCTAAATCTCTGATTTTCTGATACACTTATATTTGGATTCTGGTTTCAATTTTTTTTTTTTTGGTGGGGTGTGTGGGAGGGGATGAATCAATATTTAAATAACGAAGAAAGGAGGAGAATATACAAGCCCAAGGGCCAAAGAAAGAGAACAGAACAAACAAAGAGAGGCCAAAAGGCCTATTTAGGGGTTGCAAGATGGACAGCGGGAGACCTTAGGACACAACACTGAGCTTGTTCCTCGGGGAGTCCCTTACAGACGGAGAGAGCATGGCAAGTTTGGAGCTAACATCAAAGAAGATGGCCTCCCAAATCATATCGATAGAGCGAGATTTGGTAGTCCATCTCCGAAGATTATGTTCCATCCAAACATGGTTGATGGATGCACAAAAAGCTAAGTTCCCTACGGTGTCACATACGGATTTCCCACCAAAAGTCATATCAAACCAGATTCACTCTCAATGAAGGGGGAGGGGACTTCTCCTAGTTGGCCAGCAGTGGCCAAGCACCTTCTTCCATATGGAGGTAGCAAAGGGGGCAAGAGAAGAATAGGTGATTCGTATCCTCTATGCCATTCCAACAGAAACAGCAAGAAGGGGAGACCTGGATGCTTCGATGGATGAGGAAGGACTGCGTACGAAGGCAGTTGGATAGAGCGAGCCAAGTGGTGAAGCTTTGGCGGGGAATATGACCTTTGAACCATACAATCTGTTTGCAGTTTTGATTTACTGGTTCCCTGATGGTCTTTGGTTTCTTGTTTGGTTTAATATTGTCCATTTGATTCTGATTTCTGGATACTCAAAGTTCTCATTGGTTGGTCAGTTTGCATATTCTGTGGTAACTTGTTTGGATTAATAGTGTCCATTTGATTCTGTTTTCTGACAACTCAAAGTTACCATAAATTGGCCAGTTTACTAAAATAATATCCTAATAAGGATTCTACTGTAAGTCAGCATCCAGCCCTTGGGTCAGCCTGAGTTTTTAATATTCGGTTCTATTATTAAATAACACCTTTGACCTGAGTTTCTTGCAGAATGCCGATCTAATCCTTTGATCTGTTTCAATTGGATTTTCTTTGAATCTGGAATCTTTCCCTTAGTTTGTGATTATGTTGCCTTATTGGTTTATGATACCTAATCCTCAACTGACTCCGAACCACATTACAATTAAATATAAATAGACACTCCTAAAACTGGGATTGACTCCAATAAGGAAACTGAAAAGCAACTCAAACAAGGAAATTACTCTTCGACGAATATAACTCCTTCAGTATGATAATAAAATAAAAGATGGGGAAGGTTTTATGCAATGCTGTGTACATAGACAGTCGTGCCTTCAAACATTGGAGAGAGGGGAATGTGTTATTACACTTCTGCCCCTCCCCAAACGCCCATCCAACGGTCGAAAGGTACGACCATGTACATACACCACCGTGCGTAAAACCTTTTGCCATAAAATATTACAAGATTAACCCGAAACTAATGCCTAAATATCTTACTGGACCAAAACTGATATGGATCCAGTTTGTCTCGGTCTAGGCTTCCAAACGGGTTTGTGTCAGCCAAAGAAAGAATTACTGCATCAGAAGTCTAAATGCCTAATAATGGTCCATGGATGCTGCACATCTATGTCCATTGCAATGTGTATCTCATCTCTCTCTCTCTCTTTTCCTGCACACCCCCACTCACTTTGTTGGAAGTTATAAATTAAGGGATTCACAACACTGTTCACGTCTACTGTTTCTTGAACAGTATTCAGGGTACCGTTCACATGAATATTAACTTGTGAACAGTAACTTTTTTTTTTCTTTCTTATGTCCTTTATGCCCTTGTCACAGTCTTGTCATGATTACTACATGGTTGTGACTCCCAGAGTTACAATAACATCTCTTTCTCCTCTTCCTCGCTCTTCTCTTCTCCTCTTTCATTCTCTTTTATTATCTACAAGGTATCAGAGCCAGATCCTTAGGTGCTGCTACACTTTCATCTTAGGATCTTGCTCACCTTTCTTCTAAGATTTCAATCAATATTGACCATCTCAGAGATTGCCTGTTTGAGAGTTGTTTTAAGGTTTTCTGGTTTATGGTGAATAAGGAGAAGAAGAACTAGGGTTTCAATGAAGTTATTGCTATCTAGTATCATTTATGTTATTGTTTACTGCTGCTTCTACGCTGTTCTCGTCGAAGCTCTCCCTAGTTCCTGATTTTTGGTATCATTTACTGTTCCAAGCCTCGGTCTGCTGCTAGTTGGCAGTGATTGTTCTTGCCTTGCGACTCTCTGATGGTATCGATTCGATTTTGCCAATTCTTCGAATGGTATTTTGTGCATCTCCTTCAACTTGCTGCTTCATTATGGTCTGGTGCTACATATCAATCCATCGTATCTGAACCAGATTCGCGGTTGCCGGTTCGAAGGGTTGTCGAATCAGTTTCTGAATACTGCTATGGTCTTCTAATGGTTGCTGAAAACTGCCCTTATTCTTGGTTTATAGATTGCTGCTACTGAAACCCCTAATCGCCGAGCTTACTATCGCTGGTTGACAGTGTCGATTTGAGTTCGATTTGCTGCTTCAAATTGGCCGTTGCTATGTTTTGCTCCGTCGCCGTGAGGTGTCCTGGGATTCAGAAATTTTAGCTGCTGCAGATTTCCTCTTGCTGCTACACTTTGTTGCTTCGCTTCGAATCTGCTCTGTTTTACAGAGGTTGAAGAGGATCGTGGTGATGGGTGTTGATTAGTTTACTGCATTTATTGTTCTCTGCCCATCTGGTTCACACCGCTATTCCAGCATAGGAGGTCCAAATGGAGTAGTTATTATCTTCGTATTGTCCCTGCTTTCGGCCTCTGTTCATGCTGGAGGTAGGAGACAAGTGATGTGAGGTTGTAACCCCCCCCCTCTTTTCTTCGCTCTTGTGTCAGACATTGATATTTCTCCTTTTTCAGCCCTTTTGCCCCTGACTACTTGTCCTATCCTTTTATATCCATTTTTTACCTCATCTTCCACGTCTGCCCCTGAGCTATAATTCTTGCAAGATCTGATTTATTACAAGTTTGCTATTACCTGTTACCTACCAAGTACGTCCTTGGAAATTCTGGTTATATACCGGAATGGCATTACTTCCTTAATTGGGTTATGTACCTTGATTCAAGTATGGGGCTGCCATTGTTATTACACAATGACCTATTCTATTGCCATTTGTGGGCCCATAACACCTAATTTTGGATCTTGGACCCCTAGACTGTATCAATTTGGCGTGCAATATTTTTTTTTAGGATGGGTACTGCATGGAGTGACAGTCTAACTGCTATTATTGGAGGATATTGGTCGTGGCTGCTCTTGGTTAGACATTTTATTTGATACTCATCCGTCATGCTGTGGTGATTGAAGATTATTTGTCCTGACGGCAACCGTGAGGTGGGGATTGGAAATTATTTTGTTTCTGATGCTCTTGATTTTGGGATTCTTTGTGATGCTGATTATTGGAAAATATTTGTCCACGCGTAATGCTACACGTGAGGGGGGAGATTGAAGTTATTATCTTCTCAAGATTATTTCAGTTAAAAATTGATTTATTGTTAAGTATCTGCTCGTTTCCCCAACAACAGTTTGATCTTTTGAAGATGGTTATATTCAGCGACCTGATGTTGTTTGGTATATTCGGCAACCTAGTATTGTTTGGTCCCCCAACAACCTAATGCTACATTCTATGAGGCTCATGAGTTATTATTGTTGGTTCTTCTTTGGGAAGTGCTTTTGATGTAGTAGTTGGATGCTACAATGTTTGAGGCTTGTGACTTGTGAGTGCTTTTGATGTAGCTACTGGATGCTATACTTTTGTTAGAGTGCCTCTTTGGGAGGGGCTTTTGTTGTAGCTGTTGGATGCTACACTTTTGTTGGGGTGCCTTCTTTGGGAGGAGTTTTGTTGTAGCTATTGGATGCTACATTTTTTGTTGGAGTGCCTTCTTTTGGGAAGGGCTTTTGCTATAGTTGTTGGATGCTTTGATATTTTTTGGATTGCGGCTGGTGTTGTTAACCACTTATTCTGTACGTCGCTGATGGTTCTACACGACGATTTCTCTATGCTCACCCGCGTCTACAGACTACAATTTCTATTCAAGGCTAGTGTTGCATTTACTTTTCCATTCTTATTGGTCCAAGCTAGAACTTTCTTTTGATACATGTATACTCCAACTTGAGAGGGAGTGTTAGAAGTTATCGATTAAGGGGTTCATAGCACTATTCACGTCTACAATGTCGTGAAGAGTATTCACGGGTACTATTCATGTGAATATTAACTCGTGAATAGTCTTCTCGTACGGAAGGGATTCATAAGCAAAAAATCCTCTCAACTTTGGCAAGCCAGACAAGAAATTCTTTGGGTCCCTTCTCACCACTGAACGCTGGACCTCAACTTTGATACCATAATCTCTGTCAGAAAATTGTTGAGTAACATCTTGGGGTATAACTGGATCACTTTGTTGTCTGTGAGATGTATCTTCTATCCGTAAAGCATGAAACCGAGGATGTGGTATGCAAATGGTCCTTCATCAGCTCGCTTTTCGAACCACTATAATGCAAGAATCCTAGTGAGAGCACCTTGACTCTCGTCCATAAATTTATCATATTTTGACTCATTCCTCTCAACCCTAGTATCAGTATTTTGTTGATTCTCAAGTACCTCACAATACAATATGTTCAACATAACATTGGTGATGTGACCTATCATGGTTAGGAGATTACAAGAAATTCGCTCTGATACCACTTGATACGAATCCGGGTTCCATAACGGGAATCGGATCGCTAATGGGTCCACAAGATCAATAGATGCTCAAATTAATGGTTAAATGGCAATTTTGTAAATTCATAAACAATTCAAACCCTTAAAAATAAAGGGAATAACTTTTAAAAGGAGGGGCCAATTTGGAAATTAAAGAGGGGTATAAATAGAACTAAAGTTCAGCCATAGGGGGGTGTTATGGAATTAGAAGCAACTGTCCTTACTTGTAAATTATTGGAATCTGCCTTCTTCAACCTTAGACTTCACGATAGAAGTCTGAAACCAGCAACAACAAAGAGCCTCAAGTTGATCTAATGCCTCGACAAGGACTTCAAATCACAAGAGGATCAGGGCAAGTTTGTATTCCCAACTCTATTAAACCCAGCTAATAGATGGACTCAGGACCTAAGGGATTGAAGCAATCATTTCTACAACTTGTTTCTAATGGCAAAACTAGGAATGAATATGGTTTCGATTCCCACAGTAAAGGAGGCACCAGGAACCAGGATCCTAGGGTTTGAGTCGCTTGGAGACCGACATCCTTCGACCTAAACCAACAGGCAAACAGAGATCTGCCAGAGGAATTCCAGCAAGCCCTTCTCCAGTCGATACTGTTGCAGACACGATGAACAGTAATAAGGTCAGGTAAGAATTTGTGTCTGATCCCAAATCCAATTGGTTATTTGGAGAGAGAACCTTGTTTGGTTGTGAATGAAACAACAAGAGATAGAGAGATAGAATTTCAGATGGGGAAGGAAGAACAGGGACAGGAGAGAGAGAAAGAGCTATGTAAACCTCAAGGCAGCCATCGTTTCACCCAAGCAAACATTCATTCATTCCATTCATAGTTGTCACGGCGTCAAATCGATCCAAGGCGGTGGAGGGGTGGCTAATCGATTTAGCAATGAATCGCCCATTATGGCGTTGCCATGGCGGTCAAATCGCCCATATGTCATTTTTTATTTTCCCTATTTTCTAAAGTTATTTACTATACTATTTTTTTTCCCTATTTTCTAAAGTTATTTAGCATGCTACAAGCCTACAATATATACCCTATAACATATAAAACCAACATTAAGCAACATCAAATCATCAAAAATCAACATAGCCCTATCAAAATCACCCTGCATTTTACAAAAAATCAACCGCCTAGTGAATCAGGCGTGACCTGGAGTCCATGGCGGTGCCATGGACAAGCCTATCAGCCAATGGTGACCGCCATTTGTGAGTCACGTAAATCGTAGTACTGCCATGAACTTCTTTTTCAGCCAGGACGCCAAATCGCCGCCTTGGCGACGCCTAGGCGACACCATGACAACTATGATTCCATTCATCAATTCTAAAACTTTAAATTTGAAATCTACATCGAGTTACATAAATATAAAGAAAACTAACTAGCATAAAAAATAGAAACCCAATAAAATTGGAAACTAAATATTGACCTATTTCTAAATCTAAAGAGAAAGAAATCAAATCAAAAGGTAGTCATAAACCCAACGCCGGCTATCACTCCACTTCATCCATCCTATTTTAATTCTTTATGTAGCATCATCCACGACTTATCCATATTTATCTATGAATTGAAACTAGGTACCTAAAATTTTCACTTTGCTATAACTCCCTATCATAAATTTTCACCACCTCACTTTGATGTAATTGGGCATTGAGTTAGTTAAGAGTTACCTTGAGATTTGATTTATTTATTTCTTTCTTTCTTTCCTTTGTTAGTTTGGGAGTCCAAGTTTCATTTGAGCATGATTTTATTTCTATTTCAGTGTACTTTCCATTTCAATTAGTCTCCTTAATTATCTTGTGTTTTTTTTTCCTTTATATTAACCACGTAAGATGATGGAGCTCTCAGATTTTTTGGAATTGAAAAGTTGAATAAAGTTTTGGTTTGAAACCATTGCTCCAATGAGTGCTTCTCTCCCTTTCCCTCGCTGATATACTCTCTTTCCCATCTCTTGTTGTTCTTCCATAATCAAATAAGGTTTTCTCTCCAAATAACCTTTTTGATGTTAGATCAAATTCAAGTTCTTACGTGGTCTTGCCATTGTTCATCGTACTAGAAGTACCGATCTGAGAAGCGCATGCTGGAACTCCTCTGGCAGATCTCTGTTTGCCTTTTTGTTCAGGTCGAAGGAAGCTGGTCTCCAAGCGACTCAAACCCTAGGATCTTGGCTCCAGGTGCTTCCTTTACTGTGTAAATCAAAACCAGATTCAGACCTGGATTCTGCCCCCGAAACAACTTGCAGAATTTGATTGATTTAGGTCTCGAGTCCATCTATCAGTTGTGTTTGGCAGAGTCAGGGAAGACAAACTTGCCTTGATCTTCTGTTGCGATTTGCAGTCCTTGTTGAGGCGTTAGATCGATTTGAGCATTTCCGTTGCCACTGGTTTCGGACTTCTATCATGAATTCTAAGGTTGAAGAAGGCAGATTTCAGGGATTTACAAGCAAGGGGCTTATTATCTCACAAAACCTCGTGTCTGAACTTTAGAACTGTTTACACCCACTCTTCTTTAATTTCCAAAATAGTCCATTCTTTTAAAGTTTTAATTCCAGGAACTACTCCAGCTGCTATTTACTTACTTTTAAAGGCTTATTTTGCTTTGGATATTACGGATTTGCCACCCAAACTCTTAATTTAAGTATCTATCATTCTTATGGGCCCATAAGCAATCGATTCCAGTTTTGGAACGGATCCGAATCACACTTTCAGTCCTACTGTTACTAAAGGTGCACACCACATACTTTGGTTTTGTTCCAAGTACCTTAAAACCTTTTGATTCCAAGGTTGATCTCCATTATTCCTACTTGACATCAATCCCTGTTTTGTTTCATCCATCATCAATATCATCAGCAAGAAGCATAAACCAAGGGATCTGATATAGCATGACTCGAGACAACTTGTCTATAATTAGAGCAAGCAAACACGAGCTTAAAGCTGATATTGATGTAATCCAACTGTAAATGGGAATTCACTACCCCTTCCCCCCGGTTCTTACACTAGTCGATCTTTAACTACGTCCACATATTTAATTGAAACACTCTTCTTCTATAATACTTGTCAAAGTAACTCTCTAGGGACTCTATCATAAGCTTCTTCGAAGTCCATAAAGATTGCATGAAGTTCCTTCTTACATTCTCTCAATCTTTCCATTAAATCGATCTTCAACCAAATTGGTTATCCAAAATATTAGTTTCTTGTCTCAAGCGGATTTCAATTACTCTCCCCATAACTAGGACTTGGACTTCTACAAATGCTAAACAATAATAAAATAAGGAATACAAATTATAAAAAATAAAATTAATTAATTTTAAAAAAAAAAACCTACAATAAAAGAAGAGAAAAGTACCTAATTAACCCTACATATAACTGCATTACCCCTCCATCAATTCTCCACCATACCCCATCTCTCTTTTCCCACAACCACTTTCTCCCGTCACCCCTATGTTCAGTTCTCTCCCTATCTCAGTCTCTCTCACCACACCCTCTCCACCCACTTTCGCCCACTACCTCTGTTTGGCCTGCTTAAATCCACAAATGGAAGGCAATAAAATAGAAGGGAACAAGCAGACTAGTATCAACCAACTAATTTCCTGAACAAAATATATCCAGGGTATTTAAGTAATTGCACTTTTCCACCACGTATAATTGCAAAATACCCCTAGGTGATGTGATAACAGCCCCATCTTAAATCATTTGCCACAGCGATTTCAAGAATAAAAGACAAGGTCACTTGTGTTTGCCACTTAGTAGGTTGATTTGATCCTTTAACATTTGAAGGATATCTTACATATTGAACACGGGGCCTTCTGAACCATGTGACACATAAAGTACAGGAAATAGGTCTCAACCATTGTATACAGATCCATATTCGAAACTAATTTCGACATCTGATGCAGACCCCTGAAGCTAAGAGTACTTGGATTAGACTTGGTATAACAAAAATAATTACACCAAAGCAACTAAAATACTGCATGAAATGCAATAGAAAACAATAGAGGCCAAAAAAAACATAAAGAAACCAATGAACTGAAAGTAAGCAAATTAAGCAAGGTCTCAACTTCAAGGTTTTTAGATTACACATATTTAAACTATTCTCTCTCCCTATCACCCCACCCAAACATATTACCACAAGTGCATTTGCACATGCACGTTTGCTAGTATGCAAAAAAAAAAAAAAAAAAAAAATTAAAATTAAATAAAATAAAATAAATACAGAGAGCTTATCTCTCTCCTAACATGAAATCATTCCCAAATGGTTCCTTGGGCACATTCAGAGTTATTCAAATCAGCACCATCTATCACAATGGACAGGATCCCACATGATCTTGAGATCTATCTGGATTTCCCTAAGGATATCTGACTATTCCATTCACATCATATTGACCAGCATATCATAAAAGAGGCAATTTCCCATGTAATGCAACAAGAAATAGTCAAAGTGAAATGTGGCTAGCTAACTATGTTCTTTGCCTCCCAATGGGATATACAATCTACTCCAAATAGGAGAAGGAATAGGAAAGAGACATCCTTGGCTACCTTGAAATAGGAAAATAAGCTGTTATTACATTTTCAAGAGCTAAAGATTCAAACAAAAGCTTGAATTCTAAAGTAATCTGCTTTCCCAATACTTAATGTGTGGAGATTTGGCTCCTCACAAGCCAATGGAAGCGTGTGGTCTGATTTAAGAGGAAAGACACCTTCAACTGTCCTGTTTCCAACCCCATTAATCTTGTTCCACACCCTACATTTTGTCCAAGAGTGTAACTAAGAGAATAATTATGAAGAGAAAAATGTAAAAATGATGTTATTAAATATTTTTTAGGAATTACCCATTTATTGGACAAATCAGGCATCTAGATTGTAATGGGTCCAACAGACAAAATATGAATGAGTTTTTGCATCAGATAATAGTGAGACAAATAAAGAGGTCATTTCTCCTAGCTCAACTTCTAGTAAGAAAACCACAAAATCAACCAATTTATTTCTTGGTTATCTCAAGTAAGAAAACCACAAAATCAACCAATTTATTTCTTGGTTATCTCTAGCAAGTATAAAAAATGAGCATATCCCAGTTATCCTAGCTCCCTACACTGATAAGGTAATAAATCAAGAGAAGCCATATTCGACTTATCTCTCTGAGGTTAAATCTACATGCATTATTGACTAATTTTTCATTTTAAGAATAACTATTTTAACGGTTATGAAGCCATTGCAGGCAATCATTTACAAGTAATTCATACAGAAATCCTTGCTATTCAAACAGAATGACAAGGCCAAGAAAACTTTTGACCTGCCCATAGCACTCTCTTACACAATAGTAATGGTAGTCATAGCATTAACAAAATAGCAGTAGTGAACGTGCGATGACCAGGTACAGCAGGGGTTTACCACAAACATTGACACTATATTAACAGCTTTCTTAGATATATCGACTTTTTTTTGGAGGGGGTGAGCGTGGGCATGGGGTACAAAAACACACACGATGATACATATCCATTTTAAATTTCCATATAAACCTCATATTCAGATTGTGACAATTTTATGAAACTATATTAAAGTATAGTTTATGAGCACAAAAGGTACAGATTGAATCAAGCATCCTCCTCTATGGGGTTGAAAAATCAAACTCACCACGCAGTTGGTTCACAATCAAACAAAAGCCTATTATTAATACTGTTGCTAACACCATCAGGAAAACTCAAAAATGAGACTAGCATTTCGATAAGCATGGGCCGCAAAAAAAATAATGAGATTGAAAATGTAGATAGACAAAAACAGAGATTAAAAAGAATTAAGAAGTCTTACCGTGCCAGGGCCTTCCGTGCATGGCCCGCCCACTAAAGCTATAATCCGTGCACCAGTACCAGGCAAGCAAGCCCCAAGAAGACCTGCTGCAACGCTTAGAGCAACACCAGTGCACCGCAATGCCCGATTGCCAGGTTGAACTGGCCATTGATCCGTTTGTAATTCATCAAGTAGCTGAAATTTTTCATTAAACTCCCAATTAAAACTTACAATCTCTCAATTCTCCCAAAAAAAAAAAAACCCAATTACACGAAAACCAATTCAACCGGATAGCAAGGCTCACCGAATTGAGGGTGTATTCGCATTCCGAAGCAGGTAGCAAGAACCGATTAACAAGCGCCGAATTGATCAACCCTTGATGACCCCCCTTGGGATACCCAGGTGCAGGTCGATGCATGGAAGCACTGAGTCCCAATTGATCCAAGACCTGATCCTTAGAAATTTCCTTGGAGCCACGGAAGACGTACACCTTGGTCAGATCCGAGAAGCCAAGCTCATGAACCTGAACCTGCGTACCAAAGGAGATGAACCCAACAAGAGCATTATCTGGCAACAACCCTATAGCCTGCTTGAGAGCAGATTTAGCCAACCCTAGCTCCTCCTCAATGACGCAGGTGTCGAGAACTAAGAGAAACACAGGAGGCTGAGGCGACGGTGCCGCGGGAGATTCCGGGGCTGTGAAAGCGTATTCAACAGTTGTATATTGAGGGTAGAGCTCGGCAGGAACGTTGGTTTCCGAGATCATGGCGTAATGGGGAGGGAAATGGCTGCGTTGGAAGCAGAAAGGGCAGATCCAGATTTTGGCAGTGAAGTCGACGCGGCAGTATGGGTTGACGATACCGAAGCAAGTCTTGCATCGTAGAGGAAGGTAAGGGAGGGTTGGGATATCAGGATGTGGCCGGATCGGAGAGATCGTCGCTGCAATTGGGATCACACATTTGCTAGCTTCCACCTTCGTTAGTGGCCAAACCCCCCACGTCATACGTACGCCGTCGACACCCTCAGGGTCCATTACTGCCATGTCCGACATCTCTTCCTCTCCTCTGTTTCTTATTGGATTCGAAATGAACAAAATCGAATCGAAAATTGGGTTTTTTTTTTTCTTTTTTCTTTTAAAAAAAAAATCTCTTTTTAATATCTTTCTCTCTCGGACAGAGAGAGAGAGAGAGAGAGAGAGAGAGAGAGAGAGGGAGAAGAGAAGGATAGGCGACCCCTTGACCGGAGAAGACGAGTGGGAAGGGGTCACCGCCTTACCGGTTACGAGATAGACGGAGAGAGAGAATTAGAGATCGGGGTAGGTTTCTGCATGCCTTTGAAAGAGAAAGTGGAGAGCGTTTTTATATTTAGTGGCTTTGGCTTTGGCTTTGGGTTTTGGGTTTGGGTGGCTTATTAGGACGTGGTCTCACATGGTTCAAAGTACACGAAATCAGCCCAATCCGAAGGAGCCGGGAGTCAACATAATTGGCCAAGTAAAATCCTATAAATTAGAATCAAAGGTTTTTTTTTTTTAACATTATATAAATATTTTATTCAATGAATTTGAGAATCTTGCGACAAATGGTATGTTTCATCAATTTTTTATTATTTTATTGTTGGAATAGAATTGGGCACCACTGGTAAATTTATGTGCATGTCTGTCCTTTAGGTTAGACCATTGGATTTGAATCTTTTATCAAAAGATTTAATGGAATAGATCGAACTAAATCTTATGATGAGTAAAATACCAATTAATTTTTTGATAGTTTCCATGCTAGTCCAATAAGAACAACATATCTACACAATTAGTCAATTATTAACTTTTGCCACCACTGTTGGCTTTGGTACAAGTCGAGATTTTGTAGATATGTTGTCCTCATTGGCTCATGTAATCCCAGCCTCAAATGATTTGATATATTAAAGGAAAAAAATATTCACATGACCCTAAAGGAGTAGCTCAATATGCAAAAGGACCACAACTCCAGGGGAAACAATTAATTCATCATCTTCGTCGGTAAATTTTTGAATGGGTGGTTCCTTGGCAGCTAGGGGAATCAGTCTCATAATGGACAATGAAGATCATTGGTTGGAATTGCCAAGGTCTAAAGAGATCCTTGTCAACACAATTTATGTTGCATCTCTCTCAGTCTGTTCATTCATACATCATATTTCTTATGAAGACCAAGTGTTCATTAAAGAAGATTAGTCAAGTGGGACGGAGGTTGCGTTTAACGGATTTGGATCCTCTATAGCGCAATAGGGCGTTTGGCCCACATCCAACGCCTGTAAATGCATTGGGTTACGTGCGACCATCTTGGACTTCGTGTCTGAGCGTTTCTAGCCGTTGGATGCACTTCAGACGTCCTGTTGCACCATAGAGGAATTCAATCTGCATTTAATATATTTATATTTTGTTGAACCCGCTACCTGTTGGAGTTGCTAAAAGTCTGATCATATTTGGAATCATCATATTTATATTGAAATTTAGTTTCCAAACAACCACATTATTGATTAAAAGAAACAGGTCACCTCTAAGCATTTTTATCCTTAGAGGATAATTAAAACATGAACCCATGAGCCTTATCTAATCAAGCATGGAGGAGATCATGCACCAATCTTGTTGTCAGGGTCCGTTCAATAGTTGGATCTGATCACTTCGCATTGATAGTTGACATCGAAGGAGGAAGATCTTTAAGCAAGCATCCTTTCATATTTGAATTGATGTGGTTCTCACATTCGCAGTGTAAACTATAGCTTCTAAAGCTTGATCCATCCCAACTTCTGGTTTGGCTAGTGACACTCTCCATCATAAAATCTTAAAAACTAGAGAAAATTGCGTTGCCACCCCCTGAACTTTGGTCGTTATTCAACGCCACCCCCTGGACTTTTCGAAACGTCAAAGCCACCCCCTAAAAATTCAAAAAATTTCAAATCGGTCCCTACCGTTAGCCGACCGTGAGAAATGAATGAAAACCGGTTAGCTTTTTTATAATATACCCAAAATACCCCCACCTATTGTGAGAGGACAATATTGCCCTCTCTTTTATTTCCATCTCCTAAACCCATATCCCATCTCCCATCTCCCATCTCTCATCTCTCATCTCTCATCTCACTCCTCTCACTCACTCGGCCGGACAAGAAGAAGAAGACGACGACACCCCCTGCAACTCGATTCTCTTCCCTCCGGCATCTGATTCTATTCCCTCCAGCATCCGATTTTCCCCCCTCCGGCGTGCAAAGCTCTCCCCCCTCCAGCGTCCAAACCTCTATCCCAAGGTACGTAGGGTTCGGCTTCTTCTTCTTCCTTTCTAATTTAGGGTTCTTCTTGTCAAGTTAATCTAGGGTTTATGCACTTTGGAGTGGGGAAAAAAGAAAGTAAAATTTTTTCTTGGACTGTTGTTTGATGATGATCTTTAACATTTGGCAATAGGAGGCATAAATTGAAAACAAGAAAACATCTCCAAACCCGTGCGATTTTGGACTGAAATGCATATCAATGAATGCTTCATGACCTATTAATTAATTGTGAAAAGAAGAGTGTTTAAATTGAAATTGAAATTGAAGAGTGTTTAAAGAAAAATAAAAAAGAAATTGAAGAAAGTAAAAATTTCTTTGCTCCATTAAACTCATAGTTGGGATTGCAAATTACAGCAAAATCTCTAACACATTTACAATCTATACACAAGCTTCCATGACTGCTACTACTGAAGTTTCTGCTATTTACAGAGAAGTGGACGGGTTGTTCATTAAACAAGTCTGTATAAGCGGACCTACTAGTCTCGGCGGGTTCGTCTGGGGGCGTCATGGTTTGATCATGCTCCATAGAAATAACGTGTTCTGCGTGGTTGTTCCTTCTGACTGTGACCCAATCTTCGTCCCATGCCCAATTGGGCAGTCTTGGGCTTGAAGAAGAAGAAGATGGGATGTCTCCGATCAATCGCCAGATTCTTTCTGACGGAGAATTTGAAGAATAACCCGATCCAAATTGGTTGGGCATCTGAACAAGTGTTTCTGTTTCTGCTTCTGTCTCTGTTTCTGTCTCGGATTCCTCCATTGATCCCCAAAAGCCTTGATCGAGTATGCTCATGGGAGAAGTTGCAGAGGTAGAGTTCTGAATTTGCTTCAAATTCAATTGTCCGCCGCAACCCTCTTCGAGAAATTGGAGCTTAAGAAGCTCCTGAACCGTCCACCGCTCCTTTGGATCTCTCTTAAGGCACTTCCCCAAAAAGTCTTTTGCTTCCTCTGACAGGAAAGTTGGGAACTCCGGTATATCAGAGGAGAATGCGATCCGGTGAAGTGCAGAGACCAAGAGTTTCCGCACAAAGACATGGGTTTTCTAAAAGACAAGAAAAGTTCCATGAAAGTATCCACACAAGTACCCGTCTTGCTGCACCTTTGATTTGTCACAACCAATTCAAGATATTGGTTTATGCATGAATTTCCAACACCATTTGTCTACTTGTACAGAGGTGAGGGTGGAGAGAAAGGGAGAGGAAGAGGCAAGGAATTTTTACACTCATAAGTGGGGAAAACAGATATCAAAACTTTTTTTAGAAAAAAAGGAAAATAAAACATAAAACTCAGACAAAGATAAGATAAAGAAAAAACAAAATGGAAATAATAGAGGAAAGAGAAAATGCACCAGATGTATAGACTATAGAGAAACTAGGTTCAACAATTGTATGACTTCCCCCTCCATTTTAAACAAGTTTAAGTGCTTTTTTCTTTTTTTCTTTGACAAATTATTTGAACTATTTACTACACAATACAAGCAACTATCCATATACATATGCACTATGGTAAGTCTTGCAAGAAAGTTGCCATACTCTTCATAGTCTATAAAAACATTACTATATAAAATTCCCTTTTGATTTATAATTTTCCCTCATTCTGGATAGTCTAAAGTCTAAACTTGACTTAATGCAGGTTTTGCAACATTATTTAGAATGAAAATCAAAAGTCAATATAAGAATCCGCTTAACGCAACTTCTTTAAGTTATTTAGCAGGGTCAACAACACTAAGAATACTTGCAACAGATGCCTAACTTCAACAAAAGAAGCAAATGTTTTAGACAATTCAAGCAGCCAGTTGGTTAATTCACAAACCAAGTAAAATTACTATCACTTTTACCATCATAGTAAAATCTGCTTTGTCACTTAATTTGTTTTGTTTCCAATAGCTTGATTGCTGATGAATATAGTGGTTTCTGTTGCTTTGTAGAGCTTTGAAGGGGCTGGTGAAGTTACATTGTAAGTTTCAGTGTTTTCTTTGAGGAAAGATCTATGACTTGTGTTCCCTGTGTTTGAGTTCTGGGTCTATATTTTGAGCATTTCTCATACTCTGGATGCTAAGTAATAATAATCCACTTTTACCATGTTTAATTTGTAGATAACTGATGTCTACCACGAGTGTCAATGACAACAGTCAAAGTGGGTTAAGGTTTGTGAATGTTAGATGCAAATGTCCTGAACCCAAAAGGGCATTGGTGCGAATTTCAGAGTCTAGTTCGCACCCAAATATGTTGTACTACTGCTGCCCTGAAGCACCAAGAGGATGTCAATACTTCTCATGGTGTGAACCTATAGCTGCACCAAGACTTTTGCCACCCCCTGCAACTAATTTAGAAGCAGTTGTTGGTGAAAGAATCCAAAGTCAACAGATGAAAGAAGATACTCGTGGCTTGAAGAAAAGAATTAAGTATTTAGAGAAAGCGTATAGAATGATGAAAATTGTAATTGGTGTGCTTGTGGTGGTGTGTTTAGTACTATGTGTTAAAAAATGACTTTACAATGTTTAATAGTGAAGTTGTGTCAAGTATGTAAGAATCTGAACTAAATGAAATCGTTCATTCTCACTGTTCTTATTACTAAGTTATTGATTAATCATGACCCTCAAAATTGAATGGGTAGCATTTTGATGGAGAGAGTGCCAGCATTGTGATAAGTTTCGAAAACAAACAGATAGCATTTTGACTCTAAACGGGCAGCATTTTGGCTGTAAACGGGCATCATTTTGGCTATAAAATGACATTTAATACCTGTAAATACTTGTAACATTATACACTTGAAACCAACATATTTCATCACAACCTATACCATAAAAAAACATCCAAAACATATCTATGAATACTTGTTCAAATTCCTATTTTCATCACAACCTATACCATAAAAAAACATCCAAAACATATCCATGAATACCTGTTCAAATTCCTGTTTTCATCACAACTTACACCATAAAAAAACATCCAAAACATATCCATGAATACCTATTCAAATTCATGTTTTCATCACAACCTATACCATAAAAAAAAATCCAAAACATATCCATGAATACCTGTTCAAATTCCTGTTCATAACATATTCCATACAACCATGTCTAGTGTGAAATAGAAATAGCTCTTAAAAAAAACCAAATCCGTCAAAAACATCCAAAACCATAAAGAAACACCCAACTGTCTTAAAGTCATAAAAAGTAAATTAATACAATACTGTTCTCTTGTTCTAAATTAAAACATCCAGATTGCTTGTACTTCATTTCTTCTCCCTCTCTCTTGCTGTCCTCTTTGCTCAATTGGTCTTTTGCTTGGTTAATACCTTGTCTTGTAAACACCAACTGTGCTAGACATAGATACTTGTGATCTAGTCAGTCGTTGAGATGTGTTGATCCCATCTTCACTCTCTCCTTTATGTTTCTCCTACACAACAACAAATAAGCATGAGATATTTATTAAACAAGTTTCAACTAAATAAATAAAGTGAGTTGCAATTACCTTTATATTCTTCTTTTTACTAGTGCATCCATCCTGCTTAGCATCTCCAGCCCTCGGGCATGTCCTCCTACTGTGTCCTTCCTTCTTGCAGATGTCACACCTAATTGATGATGATCTCTTCCTGAAATCTGAAGGAAGTGCTTCTCTTGCTTCTCTTGCTTCTCTTTTCCTGATTTTCTGAGGTCTACCTGGTAACCTTTTTAGATTTGGTGGTAGTACTCTCTCATTAGGAGCATCATCCTTCAACACTGCCAAATCTGAAAGTGGATGGATCATCTCTTTGTATGTATCCAAGTATTTTCCAATACTGAAAAATGGATCACAATAGTTGACCAACTCTCCCCTTATGTATGATATAGAAGCTGCAGCATGGAGACAAGGTATACCAGTGCTTTCCCAAACTCTACAATCACATCTTTAATGGTTCAAATTAACCACAAATCTGTTTCCAAATCTATCTAAGACCTCAAATTGACCTTCACCTGCCGGTTGACACCTGCAATGTCTTGCTTCTTGCTGAACCTTGTTCAACTTCACGATAACCCTTGGTGTTACTTTACCCTCCCACATGGTTTCCTTCTCATACCTTCTATGTAGCCTACCCATTATTTTCACCCTTAGGTGATCAACCAATGTGAGAATGGATTTACTCCTTAAGTCTCCAATACAGTGATTAAATGACTCAGTCATATTGTTCGTTATATGGTCACTTCTTGCTCCTACATCAAAGGCATGCCTTAACCACATCCTCGAGGGGGTTTCATTCAAATACAAATATGCATTTTCCTTAATCTCCTTGATGCTATTCATTTCCTTTTGAAACTGAAGTTCAGTTGAAGCTTGTGAGGCAGCCCAACAATGTAGTCTCAATAGCATACCAGGGTGCTTTGCCTTCAGGTTTTGATATAGATGCCTACTGCAAATTCTTTGGTGAGCATAAGGGAAGATTGTGGAAATCACAACTGACAGCCCCTATACAACACATATGGAAAATGTTAGGACATGTAAATGAGTAATTCAAAATACATATAAAAAAGAAGAAAAGAAAAAAAGAGAAAGAAAGTATATGCCCCTATACCTTCTGTCTGTCTGACATGAATGTGAGTGACATATCATCATTGTCATCGAGTAGAGCATCTCGTAAATTATCCAGAAACCACGTCCAGCTATTCTTACACTCAACTTCAACTACACCATATGCAATAGGAAAAATACCATTGTTCTCATCAACAGATATTGCACTCAACAGTACCCTTCCATACCGGCCCTTAAGGTGGCAGTCATCAAGACAAATGAACGGTCTACATCCTCTTAAGAAACCCTTCTTGCAAGCATCAAAATAGACAAACAATCTTTTAAAAATCGGATTATCTAACATATGGTTCCTGTTCTCAAACTGGAGCTTAAAAATACTCCCAACATCCTTCTGAAGTACCAACCTAGCATAAGCAGGTAATTTTGCATATGATGTGGAATGGCTTCCTTCATTAATCTCTAGGGCAATCCTGCGTGCCGTATACAGCTTGGTATTGTGGAACTAAAGATCGTATGTTTTCTGCATGTGATCAGCCATGGTCTCTATTTTCATTTCTGGTTGAACCTTCAGCTGTTAAAGAAGTTTCATTGCTATCCATCTAGATGTAGCAGACTTGTTCTTGGTTGCCTTAATACATGTATGAACTGGGTTATATGTCTTTACCATGTAGGTGATACCATCTGATATTGGTGAAGCATG
>NC_056566.1:11131120-11144982 GCF_013358625.1 Macadamia integrifolia
AAAAAAAAAAAAAAAAAAATGAATTTGAGGAGAAAGACACATAAAAAATCATTGTGTTATCATACTTTTTTATCTTTAATGTTTCTTGTACTATTTTTTTTCTTTTCTTTTCTTTTCTTAGTTACCAAACATGGCTTAAAAATTTTTAATCTAATAAATTTATATGTTGTTAGAAATGCTAAGAAGTGGGATCAACATTATTTTTAAGATAAAATATTTTCACTTATAACAATTATGCATCCAAGTAAATAGTTTTTTTACATCTAAGTCTTTTCACTTCTCTACACAAAAAAAAGTTTTTTCACTTTAAAATATTGCATATAATAGATCTATGGGCACGGGATTTGTTACTGTCACCACCCTAGTCTGTTGGAACATCAGAAAATCTAAACCCTTGATAGATAACATTTTTCAAAATTTTTTTTAAAATGACCATTAATAATTATAACCTCTTATAAAAATTTACTAAGCATGCTATTAGTATCAGAATATCATCCAATTTTGAATAGATAATCTCTCTATCAATATTCAACATGTATGTGGACTGGTCATTCCTTGTCAAGCACATCTTTCGTTCATAAATAAATACTATAGATCCAGTGCATTGATATATAATCTATCAGCATCACCTGCTTGTACTCCAAAACCCACAATACTTAAAAGCAACGATAAGATCCTCTTAGGTCTGTGGACCAATCATAAATTATTATTGAGACTCTTATTCTAAAACAATTATCAGTAATTCATTCAATAATTGCATATGACTCATTACTCCTATATATATATATATATACTTATGTCTACTCACACTTCTGCCTGGAATCACCGTTGTTGACTCTTAAGAACACACAATGTAAGAACCGGATGAACAAAATGCCCAGTTTTGTCACTAGTTGTAAACAATTTTAGTTATAGACATAAATAAAGAGAAAACCGATTGCACATTATTAACATCATGAGAATTAATTATTATACAATTAATAAATTTGGTTCGAGGGACCCACATAATTCAGCACTCAATCTATGAAATCAATAAGAATATTTGGGTGTATGATATGCGTCATCACGGGTATTTTTATAATATTAAAAAAAAATAACAAAAACATTGATTAAAAAAATGAATATGAGAAGGTGGAGAGTACCCTACTTGATTAGAGAATCTCTTCCTTAATCTTAAACCTTAAACATTTAGCCTATTGGAGGCTCATTTTTTAGGTTAGAACAATACCTCATTTTTTTAATCTTTTCACTTTGAAGTAATAATGACCTAGTAGGAGATTAAAACTGGTATGCATACAGGGATTGGAGTTCAAAATAATATTAAAATTTTGATATAAAAAATATACACAATAGCAATACAATGCATGTTTAAACAGATTTCTGTTTAAAAAATAGGGGCAAAAATCATAGGGAGTTATATAATGGGAAAAGGCTGGCATCTCTCTCTCTCTCTCTCTCCCCCCTTATTTATAAATGATGTGGCCCCTCATACTCATTAACACTTATCAAAACTCTTTTTCTTCTCTAGGTGTGTCTTATACCATTATAAAGGGATAATATGTCAGATCCGTCATAACTAACTTATGTTTAGTTTTATTTCCAAATGAAGTGCTGTAGCATGAGGGGCACTCATTTGACTCATACGAACTCTAGCCTCGGCTGCCCCATAATCACATGGCCTTTATCTTTGATTATGTGTTTTCTTTTTTACTATTTCTTAATTACTTGCTTAATGGACCTTTACTCACACACACTATAGGGGTAGGGGGAATATAGGGAGGGGGACGCACTAAGGGCCCGTTTGATTTTGTTTTCAGAAACATTTTTTTCGTTTTTCGTTTTTCTATGCTCAAAAATGGGAAAACACCTCAAAAACTGTTCGATTTTTCAGTTTCCTTTCACTTGTTTTGGAAACGGAAATAGAAATTTATGCATATTTCTGTGTCTGGAGACAGGAATGGAGAAACAAGTTAGACTTGTTTTTCTGTTTTTAGAAACAAGTGGGAGCAACAAAAATTGTGAAAAACCGATACTTCACTCGACCTACCCAAACCCCAACCCATTGTTGAAATTTCTCACTATCTAAATGCGGCGATTCCAACCTGGTTGTACGAAGCTCACAGTTTAGGATTGCTTTCATCCTTCTGACGCTCATCCATGAAAACTCCAACGTCATGCGTTCACTCGTGAGTTGCATTCCTACAACGTTGTGCCTTCACTCATGTCTTGAACTTGACTATACTGTTGAAAACGTTTTGGGAAACAGAAAAATCAAACAACTTTTTGTAATTCTAAAAATTGTTTCTTAGCACAGAAACGACAACTATTTCTAGACACAGAAACAGGAGAAACAAAATCAAACGGGTCCTAAATACAATAACTCATACACCCATGTGACAGGAGTCACTCCACTAACCTCCAGGCACTTGCTCTTCAAACAAAAACTACAAGCCAATGCATTAGGCATTGAATTCACGATTATATGAATCAAGACTTGAAGTAATAAGAAGAGATTTTTTTAATTTTTAAAAATTTTAAAATTTTTTTTTTTTTAATATTTACCACCGACCTTTCCATGAACCAATGAGAATCACTTTTTCCTTTTGTGGCCTTACACATATTTATATACATCCCGTATAAGAGATATTTTTTCCTCCTTTTCCATTTAAAACTAGTCTTAGTCACATGGGCTTTGGGCCCGTTGTGAGGAGTCTCTTTTAATGCAACATGTTCTCTTGCGGAACCATCAACCCACGGTCCAGGTGGAGTACTCTTTGTATCATATGGGATTAAAAGTCAAAACCCTACTCCCACGTTTCTTTTGTCTCTTCCATATCATTGGAAAAAAAATTGTAAAATGATAATTGATTATTATTATTACATATAATGTTTTCAAATGTCATTAGGTTGTTTCGACCGTTTGATAGAGAGGATATGATTTAGGTTAGTCATATGTCAAATTTCAAAGTCTAATTCAATGAGATATCCCCTTTTTGTATTGACACACATCTCGTGTATGTCCTTGCATATGTACTAGTACTATAGACATTATTGTACACTCTCCCAATTCTGAGTGAGAACAAACAATTTAGATTTATGCCATAAATTAATGCTCAGATTTATCTTGCGATTTTTGAAAATATAAAATTCTATTATTATATTTATTTAAGAAATATATTTAGTCAGCTATAAATGTTGATAAAACACATTCACTGACTTTGTTGCTAGCTCTGAAAAGAATTACATATTAACCTTGAAAAGTAGAAAAATAATTCTTGGCGCAAGCATATGAAAGGTATGAGAGAGGGAACATTAGACAATAGAACTATAAAAAGGAGTAAATGAAGTGGAAAGCCGCCTCGGGCTGTCTTGTGATGTTATGTATAAGATACAAATTGGAGAGATCCGGAGATGTGCGTCATGGTGTTAGCTAGCCAGTGTAGGTCTAATGTAAGTTAGGGAGAGGTCGCATGTTCATCCCTTGTACCCCCATCTTTTCTAAATAATAGTAGTAGATATTAGTAGTAGTAATGTAACAATAAGTGGGCCCATGTTAGCCCCTCTCTGACCCGTCATGGGTTCTTATCTAACCCCATTGTGAGTCTCCCACCCCAAAAAACTTTGGTGAGCTTGAGCAACCAAGAAAATTTAAGAAAATTTGTCTATCATGCATATAATGCCAATTTGAATGACAATAAGGGCCAACAAGTCGTATCAACAAGGCAATTTTCTAACAAAAAAATAAGCAGTTGTCAATTGGTGCAATTAGGACCACAATCATTAAGGTAAGAGTTTCGTTAATCTCACGTAAATATTGGTATTATAGGTCACTAATTAATTGTAACTCTATCTGAATACGTTGTCACATTAGATCCTATGCATTGGGAGGAACCCTAGAATAGGGTGAGGGGATAAAAGAGAAAGTTATTGGGCCAGCGTTTTTTGTCCGCGAGAGATCCTTAATGAGTTCACACACATGGGCTTACACCCTCAGGAGGGGCACGGTGGTCATTGCATTCCTTCTGTGTCTGTGGCTCATGGGTTTCTCATGGATAGAAACCTTTAGTCCGTTATGTGATGTGATTGGATTTTGAGGCTCATGTATGTGCCTCTGTGGTTGACATTTTCATAATGTATACCTAGATGCATTTGAAGCATGTTTTAGGAAATGGTATTGGAATGGTTCGACATGGATTGTTCAATATAGTATGGATTCAGTTGTTTTGGCTGAAAAAGAGGGTTTTTTTTTTAATCCTATATTGGCTAGATACAGCTTTCTATACATTAATATTAGTATCAACAACTACAGATACCATTACCGACACTGTGAACTAAATCCATGAGTTAAAGTCGGATCATATCTTTGGGCAAAATTTTTGGCCACCTATGGAGCATTGTTCGTCCACCATCCTAGAGTCATAATTACCTTGCCTTCCTATGTACAAGTTCGAAGATGCCCTCCCTACTGTTCCTAATACACATTGCATGACACTCAGACCCATCGACAAAGGAATTCTTCCTTTGCCATTGGTGAAAGGAAAACTGGTCCTATATTCTATGACTACAACTGATTCGCATCATGCCAGAGTTTTTATTATTCGAGGGTGTGATAGATTTTTGAAAAGGGAAAAACAGTGTTGCTTGGTTGCGTGGCAGATACATGAGACCGCTAAATTTCCACGAGAATATATATATAGCCAGCCGTTTAATCGTAACCACGAGATAAGCATCATTTAAATATAGGCCATTGAATATGAGTTCATGTGTTAAATAAAAACATGTACCTCCATGTAAACATACCATGAGGCCTTGTCTAAATATTCATAACTAATATATATACCATTTAATTTTTATGGGAGAATGTTTTTTGTTCAAGAGTATAAGGACTGCACAAGCATGGAGGCCAATGGGAGGGCATCTGGAAGCATCAATAGGGTGGACATTTCCATCTTTCATGAGGGGGGCATGCAGTCATTTTGCATGCCTTTGTGTCTAGGCACAGCTCCTACACTCCCGGATGGAAAATATTCTTCCAATCTTTATATTCCTACACAAATACGAAGAAGTTTATGAAAAGTTTATCGTCGGAGAGGATCCGTACGGAGAAGGGAAACTTGGTCCTTTATTTATTATTCCACAGATTTGGGCCTAATAAAGAACCATAACCTAGAATTAGTAAACCATGTTAACAGCAATGGAATAACATAAATCTCAGGACAACAGAACCTAAAGGCCATGATTTTCCCACAAGAAGAGGACAAGCACACCTCTACTAGACTCTTTACAATTGGTAGGATGGATGTTGCATTCTTAACAACCTTATCATATCAGAAGCTAGAGATTTTAGAGCACTTCTATGCTTACTTTTCACTTGATCAGGTGATTGCTGGCTTGTGGTTTTTATCAATCGTGGGCTGCTGGTTCCTTGACCTTATTTTACATTGGTATTATCAGTTTAATTTGATGGTTATTAACATTTGGATGAAACTGTGATTTTGTAGGAATTGGTTGGTAGTTATTTAACCTAAGGTATTATTGGATGAGAAACTTCAAAAAAGGGAATTGATAATTTTGTAGAAACCATAGAAAAGAATTCCACATCGACTGGGAATTTTTTATATAATGTGTGTATATGATGCGGTTTTCTTTACATGATACGACGTGTTTTAAAATCATGAGACCTACTTGTCAAATGAACAATTACGTATCATGGGTGGGGCCGGTCATGTGGCATTTCAAATATGAAGGGTTTTCCTATTCCTTTCTTTCTTCATCTCTTTCTTCCGTTATCTACAATCATGGATTGTTTTTGTTGGTCCTATGCTGCTACTGGTTGTTGAATTAGTAAATTGTCTTTATTTGTGTTGAAAAAGGCCAGTTCAGAAGGCACAGTCCAGTCACTGATCCTATGCTGAAGGAAGATGATCTATCACCCCCTTTAATCACAATTACAGCTCAATATTCAAATAGAGAAAAATGGTGAAGAGGAAGTGGGACCCATTAGGAAGTGAGGGGCATGGTTTCAACTATCGGAATCGTTTTACCAAAAAAAAAAAAAAAAGGTATCGGTATCGTATCGACTGTATCGACCAAATTATATCAGTATCAGTTGAGATCGATCCCGATCCTTGACCGATCTGAATCGATTATTATCATTTCAAAGGTAAAACAGTAAAAAAAACCAACATTTTCTTAAAAACAAGGGGCAAAAGTAACCGATACCCATCAATCCTCTCTACAGAGACTGATATCAAGAACTAAGTCCATGCTGAGGAGTGGTCAACATAAGAAAGAAATGTTCATAGTAATGGGTCTCTAGATGGGGAGAGTGATTTGGACCTGGTTGGTAAAGAGGGGAGGATTGAGATGCTAACGAGGGAGGTGGAAGAATTTAAGGCAATTTTCCATCGCAAAAAGAAACCAACCTTTTTTGGTTGACAAATATTTTCATCGTTAAGGGTGTTAAAATCCAAATCGTTTATTGAATCGAACAGAGCTGTTTACATCAAAACCATAAAATAATTTAATAAATGCTTTCGATTAGTTTAAAACGAGATCTTTTAATCAACCATTTGGTTTAGGTTTTAACTATTTAAACTGATTAAATTTTGATTTATTTATTAATCAAATAACACCATCTCAAATCTTTGATATACTCATGGACTCATCCAACATCGATCAAATTATTTATTTCTAAAAATGATCATTCAAAATTCAAAAAGATGAAGTAAGTTTATATTAAACTCTTTTCTAATAAATCTCTCCCCCTCACCCTAAAAAAACTGTATATACATCCCCATGGGGGTGCCAATTTGGCCCAGCCAATCCAAGCCCACCTGAGCCCAGACAACGCTTGGGCTGAGCTTTTCCGCCCACACTCAGCACAGAAGGCCTAGGCTGGAATTTCAGGCCCAAGGTTGGGCTAGGGTTGGGCTGAACTTAGCCTGCCTAGCCAACCCTATGTAAATTGTATATAAATAAATTATAAATATATAAATGATTCACTTGTCCTCAAACTCTTCGACTTTTAATCATGATATACAATTATACACATCATTATTTTCATTATTTCTTCTTTTTGGACAAAGGAACTATGTCTTTGTCCACCTGCCACTGCACCACTATGCATGCCAATGAGAGGTTGTGCATAAGCATCAGGTTAGAGGATAATATGGTCTTTTCACACTCACCTTTTTCTTGGCCTAGAGCCATACAAACCTGTAGGATTCTCTCTTCCTTTCTTGTTTTTTTAAAGATCAAAACCATCCTAAAGACAATAGCCCAGCCCAACCTAATTAGGATCAATCAAGACTGGGCGGGGCTAGCCTAGGCTAAGATATCCCTAGAACCTAGGGTTGGGTTAAGCTAGGGCTGAGTTAAGAGTCCAACTCATTGACACCCACACTTGTGAGTTGTGACATTTGGCTTAACATTGGAGCGCTATTCCTTCCCACATGGCAGACATAGAGAGGTCTATCTAATGGATTATCTACAGCTATATTGTTTTCATTTACATAAAAATATAATGGTAGTTTATTAATTTTATGAAAAGTGGGATATACTTTATAACCATTTACAATGGTTGATCATTTTTATGTCTCCAGTTTAAATAAGCTGATATTTCGGAAGTGAAATGAATTTGACCCTCTCGATCGTTAGAAAATAAAATGGAAAAGGCAGTGTGGTCTCTATGTCTAGACACAATAGGTGAAATGACCGTCTCATCCTTCATGAAAGTCTCACCCTTATTGATGCTTTTACTAATGTTTCCATTGATCCACTTCCCAGTTAAGGCTACTTTGCCTTTTACGAAACCCTCTCCTTGTTTTTTTGGTAAATAATAATTGTTAGTTTGTTACTTAGAAGGCCACATGCGTTGCGTCCGGTTCCAACCCAACGGAACCCAACCATTGCTGGTGTTGGGTTAGCCGGGCCTGGTTGTTCCCAAGCCTGAGTCCCTAACTACGTATCCCTAACAAAATGGCACGGAAGTAAATAAATACGAAAAACAGGTCTAAAGTGTAAAAAGAAACCACAATATAATGAAATTAAAACCCTAGGGACATATCCTCAGTGACGGATTGAGACTCAAAGCGGGCGAGAGAGAGAGAGAGCAGCGAGGAAGAAGATGGTCTCAGGATCAGGGATTTGCGCTCGAAGAGTGGTGGTGGATGCGCGCCACCACATGCTTGGCCGCCTCGCTTCGATCCTAGCAAAGGAGCTCCTCAATGGCCAGAAGGTAGTCGTTGTCCGCTGCGAGGAGATCTGCCTTTCTGGCGGTCTCGTTCGTCAGAAGATGAAGTACCTTCGTTTCCTTAGGAAGAGGATGAACACGAAGCCCTCCCATGGCCCTATTCACTTCCGTGCTCCTTCGAAGATTCTCTGGAGGACCATTAGAGGGTACTCATTTTCTTGTTTTCATCATTCTATATACGGGAATGTTGTGTTTTGTTTTTCTCCGTTTTGCTTAACTGATCTGCTGATTGTTTCTGTTCTCTTTGAATTTATGAAGGATGATTCCTCACAAGACCAAGCGTGGAGCGGCGGCGCTTGCTCGTTTGAAGGCTTATGAGGGCGTTCCACCTCCTTATGATAAGATCAAGAGGATGGTTATCCCCGACGCTCTCAAGTGGGTTTGCTCGTTGTTTACTTATTTGTTCTGTCTATTGATTCGATTGGATTCTGTTTTTTTAGCTTGGTTCGATCACTGATTCTGTGTTTGGGTTATTGTGAAATTAGGGTCTTGAGGCTTCAGCCTGGACACAAGTACTGTTTGATGGGACGCCTCTCGGCTGAGGTTGGATGGAACCATTATGACACTATCAAGGTGCGTTTTCATTACTATTCCTATTGTGTTTATACTTCATTTTGGGTTTGATATAAGACGTATGGTTTTCAATGATTGAAAGGTATGAAGGAGTATGACAAAGTTCAAAAAATGTACCTTGTAATGTTCTGTCTTATGGGTTGTATTAGATAGTCTAGGTGGACAGTTTGAATTAACGTGCTTAACATAACTATGCTTTGCCTGTTTTTCCCCCCTACAACTCTGGGTCATTTCTGTGTTGGAATAATAACTATTCATGAGCAATGTAATTGTCTAACTTAGAGATATTGCCGAGTCACAGGTTGTCGGTGATGTCTGTTAGTTGCAAGTTTTCAGTTCACCTAATCTTATCTGCATTTGTTTTCGGTTTTATTATTGAGAAACTGTATCTGTAGCTTAATCTATGTCAGGTGATTAGGTAGCAGATCTATTGACCTAAATGCACAGGCAGTGGAATTTTAACGGTTTGAATAATAATAAGCCCTTGGTTTGAGCTAGTCTTGTTATCTACCCCTTTGTGTGGTTTCGTCTGATAATCCCATTTAGGTTCAGGTCACATGCCTTATCATACCGAGTCCAATCTAACAAGTTTCTTGCCCCTCCATGTAGTTTCCCTGATTGTGTTTCCTATGAGGTTGAAGTTTGGGCCAACTTGCTGGGCTTGTTTTATAAATTGAGCCATTGTGGCCTACTTACCAGGAGGAATGGTGTTTTGGTCATTAAATGAGTCGGTGGAAGTAGTCCAGAGTCCATGGAGTTCATGTTGGTAATGAGTAATGCAATTTACCTGCAAGTTGGGTTTTGATTTTGTGCTGTTGCTTGTTACTTTTTGCTATTAAATTGTGGTTCAAAATTCTGTTTCTTTCCTGGTTCATAGAGCTGAAGAATTTTGATCCTTTCTTCAATGTAATTTTTTTTTTTTAGGACTAGTTAGTGTGATTGTGTTTTCCTGTGAACTGATTTTCTGGTAACTGTTAATGTTTTCCTCTTATGCTTCTTTTGCCTACTTCAAGCAAATACATTTTCATTCTGTGGACACCTAACTGATCTCTTTTAGGTCTGTGCTTGTACAATTTGACATCTGTAGTTTATAAAGGCCTTAAAGTACCTTATAAAATTTTCACCTCTATTGCTGTTGTGATTGCCTATTCTATGCGGATTTTCCTAGACTAATTGAAAAGGGCCTATGTATTCCACAAATGTGAATGTTGATTCATATTATTAATGGTTAGTTACTATTGGAAGGAATATTTAGTATGTTTCTGCATAAAAAGAACATAGTGAAAGCATGGATCTATTACTTGTATGTTGGGGCTGTTTTTTCTTTTGGTTCGTTACCTTGCAGTTAAAATTGTAATCAATATTGTTAGAATAGCAGCTTATTGCAATATTTTGTTTCTTATTCATGTGTAATGATTCTGTTGCTTTCAGGAGCTTGAGGAGAAGAGAAAGGAGAGAGCCCAAGTTTCATATGAGAGGAGGAAGCAACTGACCAAATTGAGGGTCAAGGCTGAGAAGGCAGCTGAGGAGAAGCTTGGTGCCCAATTAGATGTTCTTGCACCCGTTAAATACTAAGTGTTTTAAAATTTAGCTGTTTTTCAAATGAGAATTTTGCAGAGAATTGCTTTGGTATTGGATTCAACTGCAGTTTTGGCAACTATAATGGCATGATGTTCTGATGCCTTTTGGTATTTTAAGTAGCATTGTAGAACATTTGGATTTACTAGGGTCTTTTATATGAACAAGATAGCTGAATTTGCCCTCCAACATTTGTTATTTGTTGGACTTACCTGTTCTTTGCATGGAAAACTAGATTCTTGTGGTTTGAAACATTGGATTGCATTTTAAGTTTCTCGAGGATAACCATCATAAACATGAAAGAGATGGGGCGCATGTTGGGTCTTTCCAGCGGTTGAATCCTCAGACACCCACTGCCCACCCCACCGCAGAGGATTTGAACCCATAGCCAAGTAACATTATGTTGCTTCACAGAACTGGGGCCTCAACGTCACAGAGGTCCCCAAGGGGTTAGGTCTTTCCAAGGATTTAAAATCTGGAAGTGGACAGTGTCGACCTAATACACCTGAGTGTTGAAATCATTAGAATGTGGAAACGGAAAGAAGGGGCAAACGGTAACAGAATTAGTTAAAGTTCATACTATTATGCAAAATTTCCTTCTAGTTAACATTAAAAGCTTTTAAACATCGTATCTTACGGGGCAGAAAGGCCGTAGAATTAGAATTAAAAATAAAAATTTATTTTGACGAATTGTGATTGAGGCTGTGTTTGGTAATCAAGAGAAGAAAAGAAAAAAGTACAATTTTTGTACTTTTTTCTTTGGATTAAGAATTTTTCTTTGCACTTGATATGTCTTCACCTATCAGAAAATTCTCCTTTTAAAATTCAAAATTCTCCAAAGGAATTGTGAAATTTTCTTTTATTCTCCTAAAATTTCTTTTTACCAAAAATACAAGAAAACATGAGAAAATATGAAAACATAATAAGAAATGAATGATTACACAATGATTTCCTATGTGTCTATCTCTCTCTTAAAATTCAAATTTTTTTAAATTTTTTTCTTTTTTTTTCTTCTCTTCTCTTCTCTTGGTAATCAAACATACATATTCTTTTTATTTTCTCACTATTTATTTTCTTTTCTTTTCTAAATTCTTTTTGGCTATCAAACATAGTCTGACATTTGGTAACCCCTAGGAATGCCAAAGTAAACTCATCCCCTGCGGTCAATGACTTTTACCTTAATCCAGATAAGTGAAAGAACCCAATTCAGCAATAGCAGAAAGAACAGCAACAATTGTCATTTTATCAGGTCTTACACCCTCTATTTGCATTCGGTGAAAGATTTCCAGAGCCTTCCTATAGTCCCCAACTTGAACATACCCTCTAATCATGGTGGTCCAAGAAGAAAAGCTTTTACCGGGAATGTACTCAAAGCCAACCCCCCCCTGGAAAATAATCCTCTGTTTTTCTCATCACTGTTTTTCCTTGTTTTGCTACCTGCAGAACACGACACGTGGACAACTTTAAGACCAATGCACCGGATGTAATAATCTTCACCCAACCTTGACCGTTGGATCCTCTGTTGTCCACGTGTCGTGTTCTGCAGGTAGTCAAACAAGGAAAAACAAGGATGAGAAAAACAGAGAATTTTGATCCCCCAAAAAAACCAAATCATATCGGACATAGCTGGAAAGAACACGTCCCAAGCAACTACATCTCTCTCGGGCATCCTATAAAAAAAAACTGGCGTGCAGCTACAATATCATGACAAGACCCATAGAAATCCATCAATGAAGTCTGAACATAAACGTCAGAACTGAAACCCAGTTTAAAAAGTTTACCATAACCATCTTGCCTTCCTCAAACGCGAGGAGCTCCGAGCAAATGGGTAAGTGTAATTATTGGGTTCGGAGCCGTGATTAACCATTTTGAGGTAGAAATTCAGGGCATCTTCGTAGGATTCACCATGGACGAAGCCCATGATCACAGTATTCCACAAGAAGAGATTTGGGTTAGGGACACGATCGAAGACTCGAGTAGCATAAGAAAGTTTGTGAAAGGAGAAGCATTGAGAGACAAGCTTAGTGGATGGAATTGCAGATAATGTAGGCGTGAATTTGGACCAATTGCTTGAAGGAGGTGCAGGTTTGGAGTAATGAGAAGGCCTGATTTTCTAGTTGTCGCCTTGTGCTGGTGTTACTTGGGTTGGTTCGGTGATGAATAACTGCTGCTTTACATGGCATTACTACCATCGAGGTTCGGTGTTGCTTGGGTTGGTTCGGGTTGTAAGACCTGGAACAGATGATTCATTTTCTTCTGGTCGCCACCTGGGTGGTTGCTGCGAGTCCTTCCACGTCGCCGTCCATTGCCATCGTCATTGCCACTGCCGTTGTAAGACCTGGAACAGATGATTCATTTTCTTCTGGTCGCTGCCTGGGTGGTTGCTGCGAGTCCTTCCACGTTGCCGTCCATTGCCATTGCCATCGTCATCGTCATTGCCACTGCCACTGCCGCTGTGATTGCCAGTACTCGTTGGTACTCCAAACGTGAAGATATCCGATTTGGCTTCAAAGTAATATCTATCAATTTGGGGATGAGGACTTTTAGATGGGTAGTTTAAGTACTTCACATTTAATAAGAGTATTTTAATATTTAAAAAAAAATATAGTAACTAACATCAGCATATAAAGTATATCTCATAAGAACGACTGACAGTAGGAGATCTAAATCTATATCATTGAAGGGGTGTTCTTATAATAGTGACATTCTCTTGGGGGTGACGAAGATGATGAAGTTTATATGGTTCCCACAAGTTACGACTTATCACTGCTTGTGACAGCCACTTATCTCTTCCCAGCATACCCTCTCTTTTTCTAAGTAGAATGGTGGGAAGTAAAATTTTTGATAATTTATATATATTAGGTATAAAACAGGGTCTAAAATGACTTGGGAGAAATGGTAAGGATAGAGATTCATAGCCTAGGCTTTGCATTAAGTGTGACGAATGGAGCTGATTGAAGGGCAAGGATGGGTGTTAATGGTGAATAGGGTGCAATTTTGCAATTTTATTTAATGACTCATTTTTTATTTCAAATTTTCCTAAATAGGGGATGAATGTGTATGTCCATTTCCAGGAGTGAATGCTATCAACAAGGTGTAGAGCTGTGCCCCGTATTCAAAAGTTATTTCGGAAATGATAGATCAAAAACACTGTAGAAGGGGGATAGTTACAGATCAGAAGACGCACAGCTCCAAAGCCAGTACCTATAATACAGTGTTTGATCTATTAGGGCCTGGTGTAAATCTTGTATTCCAATGGTTGATGGTCCTACAACTGGAGGTACTACTGCTGCTGTAGTTGTTCCTATGATCACTTTGGCATCAAATTGTTGCAAATGGCAAGAGAGAAGTTCCCATCTTCATTATTCAATCAAAAATAAGTCATTTTATGAGCTCATATGTGCTTGAAGGCACCATCTTGCCACAACTCAAGGAAGTCTAGGGACAAATACTCCCA
>NC_056566.1:11145002-11238556 GCF_013358625.1 Macadamia integrifolia
CCCCCCCCCCCCACCTCCCCAAAAAAAAAAATTTGTTGGAAACAGATGTTCAAAATGCCTATTCATATCATGTAGATCTTCTCGTACATTCATCGAAAGCGTTGTTGTGGCAAATACAAGCTCTGAAATTTTTAACTTCACAAAATGCATCATTGCTGAAGCTTCATGATGTACAAAAGCCTCCTCTGCATTCAAAATTAGGGAGGACAACCTATGATCTTCCAACAAACATTGGCAGGTCTGTAATAATGTTTTTTTAAATAAAATCAAGAAATTTTATCCGCTGCAATAAATGAGGACAGACCAATACCATAGCCCTGGATTGTCGCTTCACTAGTAAGCAAATTGCTTGAGCATCTCCGTATATCCCTTTGTACCTGCTTCTCTATAATTCATTATCTGTGGACTGCTAAATATGCTTTGGGAAGTCAAAAGTCATGATCTCTATTTGGTATTATGTGTTGGCACACTTATGTAGAATTTAGTATTCTTGAAGTCGTCGAGAAGTGGGTTGTACCCATCCTTAGTCCTTGTCTTCGTAGGCAGGCCAAACTCTTCCATGAATGAAGACGTATCAAGCTACACAAGGAGGATCAGTTTGAGCAATTACAAAGGCAAACAGAATAAACAAAAATTCTTCCTGAAGACTGAACAAATAAAGAGGAGAATGCAGATAAAAAGAAATCCTAGCACCAAAGAGCCCTAAAGAAAAGAACTCAAGCATAGGTAAAATTTAGCTGAAAATGAGATTCCATAAATGGACTGCACTCCGGAAAGACTAAAAAGAGAAGAAGTACAGAAATTAATGCACAAATGTAAACTTGAAGTGCTACCAATAAGTGATAAGATCATGTGAAGTTGACTCAGACGGTCGGATAATTTGAGATGAAGGCTTGCTTGCCATTGCACCATTAAGATGGAGTGCTATGAGACAATGGACAGATTAAAAAGAAATATGGGAGGCCAAAAGGATTCCGTTCAAAGAAGTGAAAAGCTGTGAGGGCTTACCACCCTGGTTAGATTGAAATTGAAAACCAAGATTCATGTCACTGAATGACATAATCGGTATAGGAACCATATTGAGTTGAAATCTGATATGATGTCAACTTTTTGACATTGATAATTGGCATTTAAGAAAGTGTAAGCAGGCTGAATCGACACTACCCTCTGTTGAGGTTCATTTACATGTCAAGTTTTGCGAAAAAGCAACACTTGCGCAATTTTATTTTGCCCTTCAACATTCATGTCTAACAAAGGTTAACTAAAAAAACTAATAAATGAGGGTAGAACTCACTGTGATTGTCCGTCTCTTCCTTCCTTTCTTGGATGAGTCATCCTTGGGCAGATTCTGCCATCCAGAGCAGTAGTGGTCAATGAGTTCCAGGATCCAAAAGTCTGTCGGGAAGAAGATGTCAGCATCACCCTGCCATGGAAACAACATGGAAATCTTAGACACTAATCTAGTGTCTCTCTAACTTGCAAGAATTTTACTCACTTAGACTTGGTACGATTAAGCAAGATGGAACAAGAGCAACCTTGAAAATATAGTTATCAAGCATTTGTTGACATGTATGATGACCATCGAAATCAGATTATTGAAATAATGCAACTTTCTGACAGGAAAATGTGTCGTCTGACTAAACTTTAAACCAGACAATGCTCGAATATTGATTGTGACATGATATATTAACTGCTGATAAAAGGGTGCCAGGAATTATAGCTCACTAAAAAAATGTCGAAAATATAAGCAGTGAAGTTCTAATACAACTCTTCTAAAAGGGAATAAAAAAATAAAATAGCATTCTATGCGGTAGAGAAAAGCTTAAGAACTGGGTATATGAGGAAATTCAAATGCAGATGATAAAATAAAACTTGACAACAAGATTTGATAAATGAGGATTGAAAAGATGGTGATGATTTGCGAAAAACTTTCCCCTAATCTCATGACCCATGCTGCCATCTAATTCAATTCCAATGCCAAGATTAATCACCAGAAGCAACGAAGATCACAGATCGATAATCAGAGATTATAAGAACTAGGTCAGAAATTGGTAAAGCATCTAAATTTCAGAGACGTTTAATAATGCACTGTCAAAGAGACAGCTGTTAACTGGATTAGAAACTTACTGCATTACTGGATAATAAGAGAAAATGCATACCTTTGCATCCAGGTAACTGCTATGGTCTAGACTGCTGCCATCTTTCTGCAGGATAAAGAGGAGATATGATGAATGACACTTGACACGTCTACTAAAACTGAAAATGAGAATTTGTGAAAGAATAGAAAAAGTGAATTACGACTTTAATCACTGGATTTTATGTTCGAAGACATTTGGTTAAATAAAGTAGTGATAATTGAACTACAGTATTCCTGTATGTACGTGCACTTTAACAGTGCTTATGTTTTCCTTTACTCATGGTCTTAATTTGAAGTAGCACCTGGGTCTTGTAAATTTTCTTTCTGTAATTACATCAGGTTGTGCATTTACTCTTTCTTCGGGTCATTGTTTACACTTGACATTTGAATGTACAATTGTCAAGGCATCACCTTAGTGCAAGGCATTGGTTTAATTTTTTATTCCATTACTATGTTTCTATTGGGATTGAACCAGGTTTGGCACTGCTTTATGTCAAACATCATTTAAGTAAATGACCATTTATTAAGATATTAGTCATAAATAAGGAAATACCCCCCCCAAAAAAAGAATCTAAAAAATATTTATAAATTAAAACTCAAAAGGGAGAAAAAGTCAACTCCCCAGTTCAAGAGCAAAAACTGAATTTTTGGTTGTAGGAGCTATTTATAAAAAATTCATAAATCTTATCGCGATAGAACACCTCTAAAAACCAAAAGAGAGGCAAAATAATCTTTTGCTTTGATGTCCAAAATTTTATTTCCATTCAGGGCGAATTTAAACAGAATTCGCCACACCAAATCAGGTTTGACTGGAACATAACTCTTTCAAAATAAATCAGATTTAAGCAATCTTGGATTTGTTGAAAATTTAATTTTGTGCTCTACCTAAAACAAAAAGTCGCATATAAAAAAAATAAATCATTTGACCAGTCAAAATTATTAGAGAATAAGAACGTTTCTCTAAATCGAGAGCAATTTAATTACTTCTAGATAAGATTATATTTTCCAAGAACAACAATATAAACCAAATGATCATGGTCTTTGATCTGCAATTTCATCGTTATCTTTATCATCTATTCTTCGCTTCCCTAGTACCATTAACTCTATTGTCTTTTAGTCAAATTACCAAGACTCGAAATAGTCATATTACCTTTATCCTTCTTATTGTGTTTTTAAGGATCTTCAAACAATGACCAAGATTGGTGGAGGATATGAGAAGTGTATCATGTAATATCTTGATGGCGACTCAAGCTTCAACAAATAGTTCCTAGCTGCAAAACTCTCTCGTGTTGAGTGTGAAGCCTGCAAACATAGCAAACACCATTGTACCTCATTTCCTACTCATGACGTTTCTAGAAGTCAGTCTTTGTTTTTTTAGTTCACTCAGATATTTGGGGTCCATGTCGTGTCAAATCGGTCAGGTTTTTCATATGTTGTTATCTTTGTAGACGATTGTTCCCGGTTGACATGGCTGTATTTGTTGAAAGATCGTTTTCAGTTTCAGTCTGTTTTTGAAGAATTTTATAATGAAATCAAAACCTAATTTTTGATCTTTCTCTTAAAGTATTTCATACTGATAATGCTCTTAAATATACTCACCGAGAGATTTCCTCAAATGGCATTATTCATCAAACTAGTTGCACCTATACCCTCAGCAAAATGGTATCGCTAAACGGAAAAAATGGGCATTTATTGAAGATTTCTCATTCTTTGGTAATTTGTATGAATGTTTCTGAACATTGTCTGGGAAATGTTGTTTTGACCGCTTGTTACCTAAGTAATTGCATGCCCTCATCTCTATTCCCAATTCTCCTCTATTTTCTTTGCCACCTCGAATTTTTGAATGCATTTGTTTAGTCCAAAATTTAACAACCAGGTCTTGATAAATTATCTCCATGGGCTGTGAAGTTTGTTTTGCTCGGGTGCTCTCAAATTCAAAAAGGTTACTGCTGTTATGATCTTGTCACTCGAATGCAGTTTATTAGTGTTGACGTTACCTTCTTTGAGAGTACTCTAAATTTTATGCCAAGGGTCATGACTTGAAAGCAGTTCCCCCATTCCTGCATTACTTCCTCCTTCAAACTTCCAACTACTTCCTGGTAATTAGCCCTTCAAATATATCGGCTCTGTGCTAAACCTTCCCCACAGGTTGATGTCTGTCATTCTTTGCAGCCCTCTATGTGGGTCGATTCCTTGTATGACGATCATGTTCCTTCCTCTTCCTCTTCGACTGCTGATTTGGTAATTGCTCTACGAAAAGGTACTCATTCTTTCACTAAACAATTCATGGCTACCATATCCTATTGAAACTTTGTTTTCATATCCCATCTTCCATCTCTTTAGAGTTTTGCATTGTCTCTGTTGACTCACTCTACTCCTAAACCTACCAAAAAGAATTGTCTCATCCTGGATTGAAGATGGCTATGGATGAGAAAATGGATAGTTTGAATTCTTGGCAACTATGGACCGTAGTTGATTTACCCCAAGGTAAGGAGCTTATAAAGTGTCGTTGGATGTATACTATAGCAAACCTAAGATCTTTAACCAGTAACTGGAGAAAGGAGAGAGGAGAGATGAAAGAACAAGAGAAGAAAAGAGGAGAAGAGGGTGAGACTGCCAAGAATAGTAGAATTGTAAGTTTTGCAGTCCCCCTGATGTATACTTACTCTCTTTGCTCTCTCCATTGCAGGTACTGTTTATTCCTGTCTTTGGTTTTGTCACAAAAATAAAGCGACTAGATTGAAAACCATAAAGCTACAATGATTACAAATAAGCTAAGATGATATGTATACCTTTGTTGAAACCAATGGAGCTCTTTCACCAGCTATTTTCACATCAGGTAGGTAACTGAAGTCAGAGGCAATTAGAGACATCTTTGGTAAGGCTCCATGTAGGACCTCCAGCAATCGCTGCACATTAAATGGGAGGAAGTGACTAATGTTAATAAATGAATGCAATATCATATAAAATTTTAAGAAACAACTTAAGGTTCCATACCAAGCATCCAGTTGGCAACCAAGATCTTCGTGGTTTTGGGAAAACTTTTGACCAAATGCTTCTTGTGGCTGAAGCCTGGTCCTTGTCCAAGCCAATGACCTCAACACAACGCTTAATTAGTGGATCTTCTAGTGGCTTATATATTTCTGAGATCTGTAGACTATCAAGGAGATGAAATTAGGTCTATATGAAAAATAGACTTCTGCTTTTGAGGTTTCTCCACCTTACTAAATTTCTTTTAATAGTCATAAAAAAGGAATTGGATTTAAAAGGATTTAAGGATCACTATTGGATCTCAGATTGTTCCCAAGCAATATGATGAGGGCAAAGTGGATCAACTGATTCACTATGAGGCTCATATTGAGTTGGTCACACCAAACCCAGATCTAATGGGATCCACCGACTCTTGAAAACTTACCCGGAGTAGTCAAATGTTTAGATTGATCCCACAGCTATTATTTATGAATATAGAGAATTGAAAATGAGAGAACTGTGTTCTCCTAATCTATAATAATTCTTAACTTCATATATGCACCTGATTTCCTAATAAGAAAATAAGTACAGAATGGCTGATATTACTCATGTCAATCCAGTTTTCTCTCAAAAGGAAGTATCCTATTTGGAAATTTTCTTTCCAGTTGGAAACAAAAAGGGCTCTACTAAATTTTGGAGCATATAAAGAAAAAAAAATAAAAGCCCCTAGAGATGCCAACACGATGTGGACTGAGATGGCAGATTGCATTAAGAAAGTTGCTAAAGAGGTTTTATGGATGTCTAAGGTACTCGGCTAGCCCCTAGAGAGGCTTGGTGGTGTGATGAGGAAATGCAAGCAGCCATTAAGCTTAAGAAAGACAGTTTTCAGATTTGGCAAAGGACTAGGGAGGTTGAAGATCATGAGAGGCATAAGGCCGCCAAAAACAAGGCAAGAAAGAGTGTGGGGAAAGCACGGGCGAAGAATTATGAGGACTTGTACAACAATCTAAATACTAAAGAAGGGGAAAAACTATTTATAAGATGACTAAAATTCGAGATAGGAATAGCAAAGATTTTGATTATGTTATATGTATTAAAAGTGATGATGGTAGAGTACTTGTATAGGATGAAGACATTAACAGGATATGAGCTGACTATGTTTGCATCTTACTAAATGGAGACAACCCATGGAGGAGTAATGGAAGTACACAACATAACAACTAGCATCATAGATACGTCCGAAAGATAGGAGTGATTGAGGTTAAAGAAGCCGTCGGAACAATGAAAGTACGTAAGACAACAAGCCCATATGAGTTACCAATACTAGTATGAAAGGATTTGGGTGTGTGTAGGGTTGCCTGGCTGACCAATTTGTCTAACAAGATTTTGAGCACGAGAAAGATGCCTAATTAATGGAGAAGTATTGCAGCCCCAGGCTACAACAATAAAGGCGATATACAAACTGCAATAACTACGGATGCATAAAAATTATGTCATATTATGAAATTATGGGAGGTCATCGAAGTCCGCATAAGAAGAGAATCTAGTGTCTAGAGGAACCAATTTGGTTTTAATCCTAAGAGATCCACGATGGAAGTGACTTACCTATTATGGAAGCTCACGAAAAAATAAAAAACCTACAAAGGAAGGATCTTCATATGGTCTTCATCAACCTAGAAAAGGCCTACGACAGAGTCCCCAGAGAGCTAATTTGGCATGCTTTGGAAAAGAAAGAGACGTCTAGTATGTATGTGGATATAATTAAAGACATATATGAGAGCGTGTTGACTAGTGTGAGATCTATGGGAGATCATGGTAGTGAGTTCCCAGTTACCATTGGGTAACATCATAGATCCGCTTTAAGTCCCTATTTGTTTATATTTATCATGGATGATTTAACCAAGAACTTTTAAGAGGAGGTTCAGTGGTGTAAGCTTTTTGCCGATGATATCGTTTAGTGGATGAGATAGTGGCAGGGATTAATAATAAGTTGGAGTGATGGAGATTTACCTTGGAATCAAGAGGTCTTAAGATAAGTAAAACAAAGACGGAGTATATGGTGTGTAACTTTAGTAGCTCAAGGACAGATACTGAAGTGGTGAAACTTGAGGAGAAAGAGATTCCACAAAATGATTGTTTTCTATATTTGGGGTCAACTATTAACAAGGATTGTGAGATAGATGTTAATGTTTCCCATAGAATAAAAATGGGATGGATGAAGTGGAGATGCGCATCTGGAGTGTTGTGTGATCGACGTATTTCTTTCTAACTTAAAGGAATGACAGTTGTAAGACTGGCTATGTTGTAATTGTTGGGCAGTAAAAAAACGTAATATAGATAAGTTGAGTGTAGCAGAGATGCGGATGTTGAAATGGATGTGGGGCAAAACTAGGAGATAGAGCGAGCAATGTCAGGGTAAGAGCTTAAGTTGGGAGTGGCCCCGACTCAAGATAAGCTTCGAGAATACCGCTTAAGGTGGTATGGCCATGTTTAAGGAGGCCTTGGGATGCTCCAGTATGGGGGAGTGATCAGATCTAACTGGAAGGAGCCAGAAGAGCTAAGGGCAGGACTAAAATGACCATTGATGAGTTAGTAAGGAATGACATGCGGAAACTAGGTCTTGACCTAGTATAACATCAAACAGAGCTGTTTGGAGGGCAAAGATCCATGTTGTCAACTGCGTTTAGGTGGGATGGCCCGAAGGTGTTGCATTGCGTTATATCTTTTCTTAATCCTTTCCCCTTTCTCTCTCTTCTTCCTTTTATCTTTTTCTTTGATAGATCCATGTAGCCGACTATTACATGCACATATGGGCGGGAATAGTTACTTTTGCGATAGAATTTGGTTGTTTAGGAATTTTCAATTATGTAAGAGTTATTGGTTAGAGTAATAGTTATTAGAGAAGTGGTGTTACTGGAGTAAAAGGTTGTAACTCTTTGGTAACTATCATCACATCCTATTTAAGAGGAAGGACAAAAAAAAGTAGAGGCAGCGAATAAAATCCTACACTATCTCTTGATGTTATCTTGAGAAAAGGTCGGCTACCTCCCAATAGGCTGGGGCATTATGGCTTCGTTCGTAAAGCCAACCCTATCCTTTATTATATTTTATATATTTATTTTATCTCAATCCCTCTTTTGTCTTAATTTCCTATTTTCTCTCTTCGGAATCCCTGCACGCATCATTTGGTACCAGAGCTCAGGCACGAGAGCCACTGCTGGAATTTCTACAGTCTCTCTCTAGAGAAACGATGTCATAGATTCCTTGATTAAGCCAAAGGAAAACTCCCAACATGCTATAGCAACTTGGGAGGATCTAAATGCAATGGAGATTCAATTTCCAACAAGTGGTCTTGACAAGACCAATCTTAATGGGGGTGGAATATTACGTGCACATACAAGCGGGAATAGTTACTTTTGAAATAGATCATGGTTGTTTAGGAATTTTAAATTATGCAGGAGTTATCGGTTAGAGTAGTAGTTATTAGAGAAGTAGTGTTAGTGGAGTAAGAGGTTGCAACTCTTTTGTAACTGTTATCATATCCTATTTAAGGGGAAGGACCAAAAAAGTAGAGGCAACAAATGAAATCCTAAGCTATCTCTTAATGTTATCTTGAGAAGAGGTCGGCTAGCTCCCCATGGGCCGGGACGTCATGGATTCGTTCGTAAAGCCAATCCTATCCTTTATTATATTATATTTATTTCTTTTTTATCTCAATCTCTCTTTTGTCTTTATTTCCTATTTTCTCTCTACGGAATCCCTGCACGCATCAACCACCCCATTTAGTTGGGAAAAGGCTGTGTTGTTGTTGTATAAAGAAAAATAAAGCATGCTAGAAAGGGAGACAGGAAAAGTTATAAATATTAAAAAAAGAGGGGGGGGAGGCACGCGGACCCAACAAACATCTCTCACCCCTGGCAACAGTTCCAGCATCTAAACCTAAATACACAGAACTTCCCCTGCAACCACACTATTTGTTCTCTAGTTACGTGGGATCACTTCCCAAAATTTGTAATTCCCACAGAAAGGTTCCACCAACTCCGCAAGCTTGGTGCATTGACTGTTTTAAATGGATGAAGTACAAGCGTTAGATATCATTTCTGATTTCCATTTTATGCTAAAACAACATGAATTTTTTAATAGCTTTTCCCTTACGAAGTTATAGGTGGACATTGTGACATTTAGTTATAGCACTTGCGTTCAGGTTACTCATAACTTTTCCCATTAATCTAGTATAATGTTTTACAATGGTATCAAATAGTTATTCTTATTCCATAGTACCTCAAAAACTTGGGGATTCCCTAATCATATTCCTCTACCTCTCATTTTGTATCTAGGTAACATTCTGAGTTTCTGACACTTCAACTGATACTGAAAATAATGATGGCATATGGAGAAGCAAGGCCCTTGAAACCTTTTCACCCTTATTCCTTTTATAGGAAATTGGAACCAAGCTCCCTAGAAGCACTTGAACAGATTTTTCCAAAGCCCAGAGGAAGGATGAGGCTTGATGCCTCATATCGACAGGTGGCATGCAAAAGAAGGAAAAATTCCAATTTTTTTTGCTTCAAGCAGTTGTGGAATAGCGGAACGTGATCAAGGTATTTGGGTAAAGCTCAGTGAGTTCAGTGATGGTTTCGATAATCAACCCATCCCAATCTGCATCATGCAATCTAACTTGGGATCTGATCAGATATCCAATCCCTAAGACACGGTAAATTGGCAAAGAGAGTGGAATGGTGGAACAGGCTTTGTGTGCATCATGCAATCTAACTTGGGATCTGATCAGAAATCCAATCTCTAAGACACGGTAAAATTGGCAAAGAGAGTGGAATGGTGGAACAGGCTTTGTGTAGCCGTCTAGCTGAACTGAGGTAGTTGGGTACTTGGGTAAGGCTTATGAAATGAGTTGTGGTTTCAAGGATTGGCTGATTCGGACTTGAATCAACCATTCAGGGCTGGGATTAATCCGTATAGAAAGTGGATCAGCCCAATTAACTCACGAAATCAGATTTTTGCACACTCAATCGCTGATCAACTCCAGATTTGATTTGATATTGCTCATGAATTATCCAATGCCTGGTCTCATCATCTCTATCCTTATATCCTTGAGTTGAACTTAAGTCTTTAGCAGGAAAACAAAGGCAGCTGGAAGATTTTGTACCAAAGCAAAACATTAATGCACATGTGACATCCAGAAAAGGAAGAAAAGAAAAAACCAAATAGACTACATCATTGCATACCTATCTCGTTGCTTCTCCAGCCAGACTTCCATCCACGGAGAAACTTGATCTTTGGAATATATAAGGTCATGTGGAAGATTATCAAGCACCTTTAGAGAGAGAAAAGCAGTGAGTCTGCAATGCTTAGAAGTTCCAAAGCTGTACAAAAAGGAAGTTGGTGAATCAAAGGAATATTGACAAACCAGTTTAACAAGCAGCCAACATAAAGCACTAAGACTAGGAAAGGTCCTAGAACTGCTGATATGCAACTATCGGGGTGCCTTCATTGAATGCAGATAATGGAGGCACCAACTCCAGGCTTCAGTCAGGTATCAAGCATCAAGCAAATTTTAAACGCACTAAAGGGTTTGACAGTGTGAAATGGGAACTTGCAGAATACATTGTGAGAAGAACGTGGTTTGCAGTTGGATAGTGAAACAGTATGATGAAGAGCGTCTCTACATCATATTTCTCTAATTTGCTGACTAGGGTTCATATGTGTTTCTCTGCAGCTATCATCTATTTTTGTTCATGTTTATTATTGTAACCAAGACCCAAAGTTGACTTTTCAATCAAGCAAAGAGTGTTGATTGAAGCTTTTAAAATAGAGATTTAAGCATATTGTCAAGGCGCCTAGGTGATCCAAGATGGTGGAGGGGGCGGCTAGGCATTCTGGGCGTGTTTTATATATTTTTATATAATATATAAGGAAAAAAAATATATATATATATATAGGATCAAAACTTGGAAACAGCCTCTCCTGCGAAGCAGGGGGTAAGGCTGCGTATATTTCCCCCCCCCCCAAACCCTGCAGTAGCAAGAGCCTCGTGCACTGGGTTGCTCTTGTTATAATATATATATATATATAATGCTATTATCAACATAGATGCCATATCAATCCAATTTGATATAATTTGCAAATAATAAAAAAAAACAACTTAGTGCACGAGGCTCCCACTAATGCAGGGTCTGGGAGGGGGCAGAGGGGGCAAATGTATGCAACTCCTACCCTTGCTTCACAGGAGAGGCTATTTCCAAGTTTTGAACCAGTGACCAACATGTTGCAATAGTGCAACTTAACCGTTGCGCCACAGGCTCGCCCACGATATAATTTTGCTAATAATGACCCAACATTTGAAAACCAACATTTAATAAACAAAGCATATAATAAATATAAAAGCATATTCATCAAAAAAACAAAGCATTATAATATAAACATATTCATTATATGTTCCACTGTGAATTAGCATACACAACTAATAAGTCTAGTGCACCATCAGTACAGGAAACTAGTTGGAAAGCTTATTTATTTGACCATTACTTTGTTGGCATCATCAGTTAGTTTATGAAGAATCCTAAGCAGGCTCACTGGGATGCTACTTCTTGCATTTGGAGAAATCTTAAAGGTGCTCCAGAGAAAGGGCTCGTTTACTGGCATCATGGTCATACTGATATTGTGGGTTATTCTTATGTTGATTGAGCTGGAGCTGACAGCGACCACAGGTCTACTACTGGATATTTCACATTTTTCAGTGGCACTCTTGTTTCTTGGACGAATAAGAAGCAGACTACAGTGCTTCGGTCTAGCAAAGAAGTATAGGGCTATGGCGCATACTATAACGGAACTAATGTGGCTGAAATCTCTCCCGCACAAGTTTGGCTTTTTCAGTCGCTAAACCCATGGAGAAGTATTGTGACATTCAGGCTATCATTTATATTGCTAGTGATATAGTGTTCCGTGAGCGAACTAAACTTACTGAAGTCGATTGTCATTTTGTGCAGAATGTTAACATGTAGAAATTGTTTTCCACTCCGTTTGTTAGTTCTAGCAATCAACTTGGTGATATGTTTACCAAGGCATCGTTTAAGCCTGCCTTTCTTAATGGCTGTTCCAAGCTAGGCATGGAAGATATCTATGCTCCAGCTTGAGGGGGAGTATTAAGAGTTATTAGGTGTTACCATTATTCTAAGGGTATCAACAACTACGCTACATGGATTCACCCAAAAAAAAAAAAGAGAGTTGAGAGTAAGAGGAAAGAGGCACAGCCCACCAAGTTCGGACAATCTCAGCTAAATGGGGTCAGCTACATAGATTCTAAGGGAGTAAGGGTACCATTGGTAGTATATAGTGAACAATAGGTAGCATTGTAATTTGCACGTTTGTGATGTCCTTAATTGTACTTGCACATCTAATTTCCCTTTATATATACAATGTGGGTATCGGTTATAGAACTATTCTAACCGAAACTCTCTTTTCTTCTCTCCTGTTTTTCGTCCCCCCTCTTCTTCCTCTCTCTTTGATTGCTAATAGTGTAGTTTGGTACTGCTATAGTAAACTTGCACAATACTTGGGCTTTATTATTGGCTATCTGCCATAAAACTTCTTGCATTGGCGCTTCACTGTCCATAAAAATTGAGGGAAGCCACATGGGTATGGTTCTCTAATTGAACTCAACTTGCATGCAACCATGGTATTCAGGTTTTCTTTTTCCTCTCTCTTGGTCACTAAGTTTCTTGAAGAACCAATTCAATGGGCACCACCAATCAATTCCAAAGAGATTACTGATATCTAATGATTTTAGTTATTCACGTAAGTTTACCAAATGGATTATGAAAATTATAGAAATTTCTTATGGAGGGAAAGGTTGTACCAAGAAAAACCATTGTATCATAGAGTATAAGATGACCGGTCATATCATGTACCTCAAGCATGATGACCCAACATGGCTGTGAGTTCACATCTCCTGTTTGAAATTCAGAAGTAGGTTGTCAATTTCGGAAATAATGATAGATACCAATGCAAGTCTAGCTGCAGATTTCAATAAATAAACATGCAAAATATCAAATGCATAAAAGAAGGTATGGAGAAAGAGAACCGCATGTGCGAGGTTCGGGGGGTGGGGGCGAGATCTACGCAGCCTTGCCCCAAGAATGTTGAGAGGCTGTGATTGTTTTTTTTCTATACTATCACAGATTTTAGTGCTAATTGCTCACAATTCTGCCAGTGGCTCACAGACTCAGATGACCACAAAGAATATTAATGGGGGAAGCACGGAAGAAACAAGGGGAGTTTTGGTAGGGTAACATTGTCAAGAGCTTACCAGGTGTATGATGCATACGACACACTGCAGGTGAAGGCCCTGAAAGGGTCAACCTTACTAATGTATATGGGATTCAAATATACAACGATTTAATGAATATCAGATGTGGAATGAAATCACAAAATTGAACAAATGGGATATGACAAATGAGGATCAGAGAGAAATTAGGAAAGTGCAGATAAAAGAAATTAATTTCGCATCAAACTTCAAAAATAAAGAACCTGAATTATGAGAACATTGAGGAAAGATCAAATCCTCTCAAGATCTAGGGGCTGGGTGGTGTAGGATTGATTTCTTAAAGAGAAATTGTCATGATTAGTAGGAGCAACCAGCTAGTTATAAGACCAAATACAGGGTTGCAAAGAAAATTTATCAAACTTGATAATTTAAGTGAAATCAAAACAGGAACTTGATGAAAAAAATATCAAGAATATGAAAGAACTAACCTAGATCCATGTAATTCATGGGTCCTTTTTCATTTAAATTTTTAAATAATTATAAAGGAAAGTGTACAGAGAGATTTATGAACTGCACAGTAGAAATCAATAAAAGATCAAGACGAAATTACAGAAGTTGTTCAACATAAGAAATAAGAAAGAAAAAAAAGAGTCCCAATATAACAAAAATATAATGAAAGCAAATACCCAAATGTAATATTTGATGATAAAGTCCCAAAAGTAGATCTAGGCAAGGACCGAATCTGCCATTCCATATTATTCAGCTCACAATTAACATCACTGAAGTTCCATAGTCCCTCTCCTCCCTCCTGTCTTTTCCAAAGGTGCAAACCCAAGGAAGAATGAAGAAAGCAAAAGCCAGAGTCGTCCATGAGGGAATCACTTCAGGTGCAGGGCGTGACGCAAAGGATGCCAACTAAACTCAAAAAAGAGACAAGAAGCCCATCATAGACTCACAACTGATAAGCAGATGGTCAACAGTTAGACTATCTGAACAAACAAAACCACAAATCAGACTCCTGCTTCCTCTGGGCATGAGGTTGTCAACTGTGAGGATCAGAATATCTGCATAGACAAAACCACCAACCAGCCACCTACTTCCTCTAGAGTCTAGACATGAGGTTGTCAGCTGTAAGGATATTACCAAGAAATCTGACCAAAGAAGTGAAACCTTGGTCGGTGATGGACTTTTGAAAAATAAAGTTGCCCCAAAGGTTTTCTGATTATCAATATACAATAATGAGATAACCAATCGCACTGAAAAGGGCATTCAGGATTCCCAAACGATAGACTTTTGTCAAACAAAGAAAGGAGAAGAATGCCAATACTCCAGGATCCAAGTTTTACAGGGTATTCCTGTAGGCATCCAGCAGCTGATACCGCAAAACACACCTTTTTAGAAGCGACGCAAGGCCACAGAGATAAACAGATTTTTAAAGTATATAAAAGGGGAACCTGAATGGATTTAGACATATGCACCAGAGTTGGGTTGGGAAGGGTGTAGATAGAGAGGTAAAAAATTTCCCTAAAGAGTATGTCCACTCCACTCATCTCCTTGATCAGTAGAAGTTTTACATCATAAATAAAAAACAAAAAGAAAAGCATAACAAAAGAACAAAAAGGACTAATTCCAACATCCTTGAAAGCTATAACGTAAGCCCATGATATGATTTAATTTACTAACTGCTATTTTCATAACAAAATAATAATAATAATATATATATATATATATGCTTTTGACCATGTACAATCATTAATTGTGGATTGCCTGCTCTTTTAGCTTCTGTGAACCAGCTTAATACTACTGCATCTGATCAGCTTAGGCAAAAGCTTACAAGAAATTTACAATGGTGCCAGCTCAACTTTATAGAATTAACAATGTCAAATTTTGAAAGCTAAAAAAGGAAAACACACAGTTCAAGTCAACATACCCCATCCAGTTCGGTCGGTAGCATCACGATATTCAACTTTAAACCTTGATAAGTGACTGCGTACTTCACCAACAGTTTCCATCTGTTTCTTGGCCAGAGAAGAACTAATTTCTACAGATCTACAATCAGTAAACACTTGCTTAGAAAAATTGGATGTTTACTCTGAAAACTAAAAGAAAAATGGTAATAGTAAATGTGTTAGGTCTCTATGACATTTAGCCCTTGGTTGAAGCACCACTACCATGGAACCCACTCAAAAAATAAAAAACTGTAAGCAGGATTAGCCAAAGATTTCACCTCAATACTTGGTGTGTCAGGTCCGCTGCCAGCACCAAAAAACCCCTATAGCCTTGGTGCGTCAGGTCAGCAGCCGGCACCCGAAAAAACCCTAGCCAAACCCTTTTTACATGGATTCTAGAACCTTATATTATCAACATTATGCTGGGGCGTTCCCTGCCAGAATAAGCAACGTGCTACACTATGACCTGATTGTAGTAAAAGGTAAGCAAGAGTTAGCTAGGATGTCCTTGTAAACGACAAGCCGAGCTGGCACCAGGATGCGGTAACAAGTAGGCAATATTTCTCACACTATGGACGAGTGCAGGTAAAAAAGCTAGTCCATAGGCGTATGATTAGATTAGCATCTTGGTACATTGGGTCTTTAATGGAAGGGTCTAGAATTGATATAATTTATGAGGAGCAGAAGAATTAACATAGCTTGTATTCAAGAGATTAGATAAAAGGGTAAAAAAGCCAAGGAGTTGGATGAATTTAAACTTTGATATATGGGGGGTAAAAAAAATAGAAGTGGAGTGGGGAGAGTAGTGGATAAATATTTAAAGAATGATGTGACAGATGTTAAAAGATTTGGAAATCAGATTATATCCATCAATATTGTGTTAGAGAAAGAGGCTGTCAATATAATTAGCAGCTTCACACCCCAAGCAGGATTGGATGCAAGTAGTAAGTTACAATTTTGGGAACACATGGATGGATTAGCGCAAGTTTTAGTCAAGGAGAAAAGATTATTATGGTGGTGATCTGAATGGACATGTTAGGAAAGATCGTACAGGCTATGAAGGTATACAAGGAGGATATGGTTTTGGAGAGAAAAATGAGGAGGGGATCTCATTTTTAGATTTTGTTGTGGCTTCTGATTTATCCATTGTAAACACTTACTTTAAAAAGTGAAAGGAGCATTTAGTTACCTTCAAAAGCGGGCATTATAGTAGCCAAATAGATTTTTTCTTAACTAGAAGGTTAGATAGATTGTTATGTAAGGACTGTAAAGTTATACCTAAGGAGAGCTTAACCACATAATATGGACTAGTGGTCATGGACCTGTGCCTCAATACATAGAACCATAAGAAAGGTGAGATTATTTGCCCAAGAAAAGGTGGTGGAGCTTAAAAAGAGATACATTAAAATCATTTACTGATAAAGGGGTAAAACAAGAAAAATGGGACTTTGAGGAAGACTCTAATACAATGTGGAACAAGATGATTACTTGTATTAAAAAGGTTGCTAAAGATGTTTAGGCGAATCGAAAGGAAAATGGCATTCCTCTAAAGAGACTTGGTGGTGGGATAATAAGATTCAAGCTACCATTTAAGAATATGAAAGCTAGTTCTAAGAAATGGTAAAGTACTAAGGATGTAGAAAATCTAAAAAGGTACAAATTTTCCAAAAATGAAGCTAAGAAGATTGTGGAAAAAGCAAGGGTGAAGAAATATGAAGATATTTATAACAACCTTAGCACAAAGGAAAGGAAAAAGCTATTTAAAAGATAGCTAAAATGAGGAAGAAATATGAAGATATTTATAACAATCTTAGCACAAAGGAAAGGAAAAAGCTATTTAAAAGATAGCTAAAATGAGGGAAAGGAAGAGTAAAGATCTCTACCGTGTTAAATGTATTAGAACTGAAGAATGCAAAGTACTAATAAGGAATGAGGACATTAAGGAGAGATGGAAAGATTATTTCTACAGCCTACTAAATGAAGACATTTCGAGTAATTGTGTCATGGAAGACTACATTACCCATCAAGACACCATATGTCGTAGATATATACGAAGAATTAGGGTGCCTAAAGTAAAAGAAACTTTAAGGATGATAAAAGTCGGCAAGGCACCAGGCCCAGTGAGCTTCCAATAGAAGTGTGGAAGAGCTTAAGAATATGTGTTTTATCTTGGTTAACTAAGTTGTTTAATAAGATTACGAGCACAACGAAAACACCAGATGAATGGAGAAAAAGCATCGCGGTTCCTATTTACAAAAATAAAGGTAATATTCAAAGCTACAATAATTATATAGGCATAAAACTAATGAGTCATGGTATGAAATTATGAAAGAGGGTTATTGAAACCCACCTGAGACAAGAAACTACTATTACAAAGCAAGGTTCGAAATCTCGTTTCGTTTCGGTGTTTCGGTGGGTTCAGAAACTAAAGTTTCGTTTCGTTTCGGTGAAATTTCGACCGAAATGGTGTATTTTTTTTGTTTGTTTTGGTTGACTATTTTGGTGGTCAAACGGCCATATTTTGACCTCAAACTTGGTGGGCAACTTATTTTAATGTTAGTAAACATGCTTAGAACATAAAAAGCAAAGATATTAGGACATGACATTGTTTTAGAGTTGCACCTTTGTTTGGCAGCAACAGTCGAACTGTTCTGAAAGTTTTACCTGGTTTTGAAAAAAAAAACTTTACCTTTCCTAAGCTTTGAATGTGTAGATCTTGTAGAAGTCCAATAGAAGTCAAAATGTGTGATGATGTGGCTAATTAGAAGCTTGTTGGAGACTTAGAGTGCTTTTCCTTCAAAATATGCAAATGGAACCGAAACCACCAAGATAAGCGAGAAAGAATCGAAATTTTGACCGAAATACCAAAATTTTGACCGAGATATGGTATTTATAACACATGGAATGTACTGAGATAGGCGAGATACCAAAACGATACCGAAATTTCGGCCGAAATACCGAAATTTTGTATAAATGTTATTTTCGGCCTGATGCAGTACCAACAAGGGTTTACACAAGGACAACCAAGACCAAGGTAGACCCAAGTGGCTAACTGGGTAGACCCAGAGCTAGTCCAAGTCAGCCCACGATTTGGGTTGCTGATGGGGTTACTAATTAGTTATTTAGTTTATATTTTGAAGTCCTAAATTAGTTTCTAATTTCAAGTCATTGTTAGTTTCTAATTTCTGTCAAGACTAGTTTCTATTTTCATTAGATTCCAATTTCCAGTTTTTAGTAACTTCTTGTAATCAATTTTAAGTAACTCAGATTTAGTAACTCTAAGTTGTTATTATTTGTAAACCCTCCCCATCATTATAAATAAAGAAGATGGCTCTTTTATGAGCCACGATTTTGACAAACTATTTTGCTGCTGCTGCTGCTGCTTTCTCTGCAAGAGAACTTTTGTGTGTCTGATCACAGTGATGGGTTGGTGTTCGATCCAACGACTCCTTGCGGCGTGAAGCCCGCGAGGATCTTCTTTCTTCAAGTATTCTTTTCTTTCCAAGCTTCCTCAAGTATTCTACTACTGCTCATCGATCCAGTCTTGGGTCTGGTTTCGTTGTCAAATCCATTCCTACATTAAGTGGTATCAGAGCATGGCTGAGAACAACACCCCCCACCCTAGATTCTCTTATGGAGATGCTTCAAACTATGAGGACTAAGATAAAGGCTGAACAGCAAGCTTTACGGACTGAATTGAAGGCTGAATTGGATGCCAGGTTGTTGAATGAAGAGACCCCACCACAACAGCCTACTGGCGATTCAAGTACAACACCAGAAGTGGAAACCCCATTGAATGTAGTTGCTCAGTTGACTAACAGGAAAGCAAACCCTAATCTGAGAGCACCACAGAGGGTTCCAGTAGCACAACCTACTTTTGAAGAGCATGTAAGAGGATATTTTGAGACTAAGCGTCCCGTGCAACAGAGGTATTTTGGAGATTCATAGAAGGTCAAGCTCGATCTGAAGGAGTTTAATGGGAGACATGACCCCCAATTGTTCTATGATTGGGTAGTGGCATTAGACGACTATTTTGACTATTATGAGTTACCTGAGGAACGGAATATGAAACAAGCTCGTGCAAAGCTAGTTAGGGCTGCTCGTGAGTGGTGGAGGACCTATGAGCTAGAGTTAGAAGACCATGATAGAGAACCTACTAGTTGGGAGGAGATGAAGCTTGAGCTATCAGATAAATACCTGCCACGCAACTTCAGAGCTCGCATATAAGACCAGCTGAACTCTCTTCATCAAGGTTCTATGACTGTTGCCGAGTACATGAACAAGTTTGATGCACTTTATTCTTGTACAGGCATAAGGGAGAATGAAAGGCAACTGTTATCTCGGTTTCGACTAGTATTACGAGCTGAAATCAACAGGGGTATCGGAGTTGTTGATGTGCACTCAGTGAGGGATTGTTTTGACAATGCCCTATGAGCAGAGGAACTTCTAGGACAGCCAGTTAGAAGGTTTGGTTTCCAAGCTGGGGAGGTAAAGAAGAATTTTTCAGCCACTAAACCTAGTAGCTCAGCACCTCCAAAGTCCATTTTTCCTCCATGAGCTAATCATAAAGGAAAGGCACTCATGACAGGTGGTAATAAGGTACAGTGTGTCCATTGCCAAGAGGTAGGACATTTTGCTAAGTCTTGTCCGCATAAGCAGAGGGTTAATGCAGTAGCTGAGGTTGAGGACTCCAATGAGGAGGATGAGTCAGCTCTTTACCCCTATCCTTTAGATGATGATGATGATGATGGTGGATATGACTATGATATGGAAAACACTAATGAGGATGATATTCAGGGAATAAATATTATTACTCGCATATTAGTGGCTGAAACCAAAGGAGAGGATTGGTGACATAACTGCATATTCTACAGCCGTATGAAGTCAAGTGAGCATACTTGTCAGATTATCATTGATAGTGGCAGCTATGTCAACGTTGTTTCTGAAGCCTTTGTGAAGAAAGCAACTTTGAAAGCTTACCCACATCCTCAGCCTTATAAGGTATCCTTGCTGAATGGTAATACTTTAGAGGTGAATAAGAGGTGCTCAGTTCCTTTGAAACTTTACTGATATGAAGAGAAAGTTTGGTGTGATGTGATCCCAATGAAACTCACAGATGTATTGCTTGGTCGTCCCTAGATGTATGACAATGATGCCATGGTTGGAGGGAAGAAGAATCTGTGTACTTTCATGTGGAAGGGTGTTCCTACAACTTTCTATCCGGTAAATGTGCAGCTGAAATACGGCGAAGGAGATCCCTAAAGTCAAATCAGAAGGACATTGACAATGAGAAGAAGGTAGTAGCTATGCCCACAAAGGAGTTGCTAGCTATTCCCCGCAAACAATTCTTATGCACAAGTCATGAGACTGGAATGGTTATGGCACTTGTTACTAGGGAAGTCACTCCTCAACCTGAGGTAACGCATAGTGCACCTATCAGAGAGCTCCTATCTGATTTTTCTGACTTAGTCCCTAATGATCTCCCAAATGAGTTGCCTCCCATGAGAGACATACAGCATGCTATTGACTTGGTACCTGGTTCGGTTTTACCCAACCTTCCTACTTACAGACTTCGTCCTACTAAGCATGCCGAGCTGAAACGGCAAGTGGATGGGTTACTACCGAAGGGCTTCATTGAGGAGAGCTTAAGTCCCTGTGCAGTACCAGCTTTACTCACACCAAAGAAGGATGGTTCTTGACGTATGTGTGTGGACAGCCGTGCTATCAACAAGATAACAGTCAAGTATAGGTTTCCTATACCACGACTAGATATGTTAGATATGTTGTCCGGGGCAAAGGTCTTTTTCAAGTTAGATCTGAGGAGTGGCTATCATCAGATTCGCATCCGTTCTGGAGATGAGTAGAAGACCGCCTTTAAGACCAAGGATGGCTTATATGAGTGGAAAGTCATGCCTTTCGGTCAGACGAATGCACCTAGTACTTTTATAAGGGTGATGACACAGGTCCTTCGTCCCTTTATTAGTCGCTCTTTGGTTGTTTATTTTGATGACCTAATGGTATACAGTAAGAACCAAGAAGAGCATATGGATCACTTGAGGCAAGTCTTGAGAGTACTCCTTGCTGAGAAGTTATATATTAATCTCACGAAATGTTCCTTCATACTGCCCAAGGTTATATTCCTTGGATTTATAGTGTCATCAAAGGGGGTTGAAGCTGATCCGGAAAAGATCAAGAGCATCACTGATTAGCCCACACCTAAGACACTAACAGAAGTCCGTAGCTTCCATGGGTTGGCTTCCTTCTACAGGAGATTTATTCAGAACTTCAGTGCAGTTATGGCTCCCATCACTGAATGTATGAAGTCGAGTAAAGGGAAGTTTGAATGGACAGCTGCAGCAACTAAAGCCTTCGCTCTTGTGAAGAGGAAGATGACAGAGGCACCCATCCTACGCCTACCAGATTTTGACAGAGTATTTAAGGTAGCTACATATGCTTCACATATTGGGCTAGGAGGAGTGATAATGCAAGGAGGACACCCCATCGCTTTTTATAGCGAGAAATTGAATGAGGCCAAGAAGCGCTATTCGACTTATGATCTAGAGTTGTATGCAGTCGTCCAAGTGCTACGCCATTGGAGGCACTACCTCATTGGTAAGGAGTTCATTTTGTACACTGATCATGAGGCCTTGAAGCACCTTCACTCACAGAAGTCGATTAGCCACAGACATGCCAAATGGGTAGCCTACTTGCAGGAATTTGTATTTGCTATGAAGTACAAGGTGGGAAAAGAGAATACAGTGGTTGATGCACTTAGCCGGAAAGTGCTCACACTTAACACATTTTCAGCACATGTTATTAACATAGATTAGATACGAGATGAGTATGCATCTGATTATGATTTCAGCACTGTCTCTATGGAATTACAACAAGGTGGGCATCACCTAAAGTACTCTATTCATGATGGGTACTTGTTCTTTGGCACACGGCTTTGTATCTCAAACTCTTCCCTACGTCATCACATCATAAGAGAGTTACATGGAGGAGAATTAGGACATTTTGGGAACGATAAGACTCTTGCACAGGTGACTGATCGATATTACTGGTCATGCATTGCAAAGGATGTCGATCATGTGATCAAGAGATGCCGTGTATGTCAGTTGGCAAAGGGGGAAAAACAGAACACATGTTTATACTCTCCACTACCTGTTCTTCATGCACTGTGGCTTGATGTTAGCATGGATTTTGTTCTTGGACTACCCCCTACTAGAGAACGATATGATTCCATTATGGTGGTTGTGGATCGTTTCTCTAAGATGGCTCATTTTATACCTTTTCGTAGGACTTTTGATGCTTATCAGGTTACAAAGCTCTTTTTCAAGAAAGTAGTATGACTACATGGGCTGCTAACTAGTATTGTGTTTGATCGTGATGTTAAGTTCATAAGTTATTTTTGGAAAACATTGTGGTTGAAGACAAATACAAAGCTGAACTTTTCAATTGCATTTCATCCACAGACAGACGAACAGACAGAGGTGGTGAACCGTAGCTTGGGAAACTTGTTGAGGTGTTTGGTTAGAGACTATGAGAAGACATAGCCTTCTATTCTTGACATTGTAGAATTTGCCTACAACAGCTTAGTGAATAGGACAACAGGTCGTACTCCTTTTGAGATCTTACTTGGAGTTCAACCTAAGTGGCCTATTGACCTTATGTCCCTTCCACCCCAGGCTCGAGTTAGTATTGAAGCTAATGAGTTCTTGCGTCATATCACTGAGGTGCATGCCAACGTCCGACGACGTATTGCCTTGAACAACGAGGTGTATAAGGCTTCTGCTGATCGTCAACGGCATTATGTGGAGTTCAAACCAGGGGACATGGTGATGATTCGAGTAAATCCTGAACGGTTTCAGACGAGTGTCAATACCAAGTTACATCCACGAAAGATGGGTCCCTACAAGGTGCTGAAACGTATAGGACCTAATGCTTATGTGCTTAAGCTGCCTGATGACATGACCATAAGCAACGTGTTTAATGTGGCTGATCTTCACCTTTATGTTGGGCATCATTTGGATGATGGAGACACGGAGCAAATGCTGAGGTTGCCCCAACTGAAGCCACCGACTTCTGAAGTTATTGAAGACGTCTTGGATGATAATTACAAGACCTCCCGCCGTGGCACCGGTTATCACACTTTTCTTGTCAAGTGGAAAGGTCGTCCCCTCACCCTCAGTGACTGTACTTGGATTCATGCTGATGATTTCAAGAGGCTTGATCCCGACTTGTATGAGCACTACATGTCCCTTATCCATTCGTCGGAGTCGAATGTTTTCAAGCTGGGGAGAGCTGACACAGTACCGACAAGGGTTTACATAAGGAGAACCAAGACCAAGGTCGACCCAAGTGGCTTATTGGGTCGACCTAGATCTGGTCCAAGTCAGCCTATGATTTGGGCTACTGATGGGGTTACTAATTAGTTATTTAGTTTCTATTTTGAAGTCCTAAATTAGTTTCTAATTTTATGTCATTGTTAGTTTCTAATTTCTATCAAGACTAGTTTCTATTTTCATTAGATTCCAATTTCCAGCTTTTAGTAACTTCTTGTAATCAGTTTTTAGTAACTCAGATTTAGTAACTCTGAGTTGTTATTATTTGTAAACCCTCCCCATCATTATAAATAAAGAAGATGGCTCTTTTATGAGCCATGAATTTGACAAACTATTTTGTTGTTGTTGTTGCTGCTGTTGCTGCTTTCTCTGCAAGAGAACTTCTGTGTCTGATCACAGTGATGTGTTGGTGTTCGATCCAACGACTCCTTGCGGTGTGAAGCCCAGGAGGATCTTCTTTCTTCAAGTATTCTTTTCTTTCTAAGCTTCCTCAAGTATTCTACTGCTGCTCATCGATCCAGTCTTGGGCCTGGTTTGGTTGTCAAATCCATGCCTACATTAAGGCCTTATTTCGTTTTGGCTAAAAATAAATAAAAACACTGAAATTCCCCGAAATTTTGGTGAGATTTCGAACCATGTTACAAAGAATGAATTTGGTTTTATGCCAGAAAGAACCACAACATAAGCTATTTACTTAGGGGACTAATAGAAAGATTTAGGGATTGCAAAAAGGATCTTCATATGGTCCTAAAGAGTTATGACAGTGCCCCTAAAGAGTTAATCTGGCAAGTACTAAAGAAGAGAAGTGTTTCAAGTAATATGTGATCATAATTAAAGATACGTATAACGGTGCGGTGACTAGCGTAAGAACTATAGGGTCAAGGTAGTAAATTCCTAAGTACACTGGATGTTTGCAATTATTATAGATGATTTAACCAGAGACATTTAAAATGAGGTTCCTTGGTGTATGCCTTTGCTGATGATATTGTTTTGGTGGATGAAACAAAAGTCAGGATTAATGCCAAGTATGAGTTATAAAGATCAACCTTGGAATCAAAAGGTTTTAAGATAAGTAGAACAAAAAATGGAGTATATGGTGTGTAACTTTAGTTACACTAGGACGGATAATGAAGTGGTGAAAATTGATGAGAGGGAGATTCCACAAAGTGATTATTTCAGGCATCTAGGCTCAATCATAAATAAAGAAGGTGATATATAGGATGATTTCATATAGAACTGAAATAGGATGGATGAAGTAAAGAGGCACTTCAAGAGTGTTGTGTGATCAACGTATTCCTTTAAAACTTAAAGAAAATTTTATAGGTCAGTCATACAACCAAATATGATGTCTGGTGCGGAATGTTGGGCAATTTCAATTCATTATATAAATAAACTCAATGTAGCAAAGGTGAGGATGTTGAGATGGATGAGTGGCATTCAGAAGGATAAAGTAAGGAATAATCATATTAAATCTGAGTCGAGAGTAACTCCGATTCCAAGCAGGAAAAAATGCACTAAGAAGTGGGACATACAACAATGGATCAATTCATTCAACAAGATCGTTCAGATTGGACCAAGATGAATGGGATTGGTCTAACCGCTCACTCGGATGTAAGACTCCCGCCACCGATAGACCAATTCTTTTTTTAACTAAACTAAAAAAAAGGTGTCGTTAACCTTAATTAGATTCCCCATACTAGAACAAAATGAGTATAAAGGCTGGAGCTGTCTCCAACTCTTCCATCTGAATTACTTCTTTAGCGATGACTTTAACCTGATCATCTTAGTTGCCGAGGTCTTGAAGATGTCCATTAAAGGTGCCTTTGGTGCCAAGAAACGAACATCTCTCGACATGTAGTCTAGCCACAAGAAAAAAGGAAAAAAAATTTTATTTTTTCAGGAAATATGGTCAACCAGAAATTATTATGTCACGATTTTTTATCCATCGATGCGGAAAATGCTCCAGTTTTCCATCTCTCATATGAGGCCTGAAATTTTATAAGCGACAAGTTGGCACGAAATACTAGCAGAGATACGTTGAGGGGATTTTCACCACAGAGGGTACTACCTACCTTAAGACTATGTTGTTCATAGATGAAGCTCTCTCTCAACAAAAGATGAGTCATTTTTCCTTCTTGCGACTTCCCTGGAGGTTTTAATCCACCACGATCATGGTGATTTTAATCGTTCTCTACGTTTAAAGGGTTCTGGCGGAACGTCTTCCCGAGGCCGAACAGGCTATCTGTTACTTGAGCAGGATGCTTACCCCAATCGGTTCCAAACTAGCTTTAGCTCTATAAATCTTCAAAACAACCCACTAGATTTCCATTTTTGTAAGGGGAAGAAGATGAGGCTAAACAGCTATAGGTGAGCATGGCCATGTTCAATGGAGGCCTTTGGAGGATGCTCCATTACAGAGGAGTAATTTGATTCAAATTGAATGGTCTAAGAGAGCTAGTGGCAGACCTAAAATGACCCTAGGAGAAGTGGTGAGGAAAGACATGCATAGCTTAGGCCTCGTATCAAGTATGACCTTATTTAGTTGGGATGAGGCTGAGTTGTTTTTGTTGGACTCTATAGTACAGAGCAAATATAAAACTCGTTGATTTAAATGGCAAGGATCTCATGGAAGATTGTACTTTATAAGCTAAGAAGCATGTCTAGCATTTCTTGCAACAAACTGAACCTTATTGAAGACTACTGTGGGAAAAGATTTGTGTTATAGTTCTTACAAGAATTGGGAGTGTGTCATAGCATGTGTAATGTAGCAAGCCTAGGATTCAAGATTCTTGGGCTTGCCCCTGCACAGAAGGTGGTGGAAAGAGCGAAGGAAATTAATTCATGCTAGAAAATTTAGGGTTTTAGGATTTCCAAGAACTAATGGTTTGACTTCTCTAATTAAGGAAAATCAAGAATAAGGACTTCGTGTAGAAAAAGAAAAGAAAAGACATCTTTCAATGGGCAGAGAGAAAAAAGGTAAAAAGTTGAGTTTTATGGTTAGGTAGGCAGTAGAGATTGAAGTTGAGAACCTACTCATCTCAGCCTAATCAATTCCTCAACTCTATACAACCTAGTCCCAATGCCTATTTCTGTAATCACATAACATGCCCCATACAGCTCACTATTCCACCATTAAATTTTATATAATTTATATTAACCCCAAAAAAAAATTTTATGCCTCATTCTTCTACAAACCCTAACCTATTATCTCCATCTGTCAGAAACACACTGAAACCTTAACCATAGTTTAAATCTCTAGTTATGACTCTTCTCAACCTTAGTCCTAAACAACAGTTTCTATCTCCAGTTTCACTAGTTCTGAAGGCCACTTTGATCTACGTCATTTTTCTATTAGATGTAATAGGAGAGAGTACTTTGCACCTTGGTTGCGATTTCCTTGATCATTACCTGATATGCTATAATTGAAGAATTACGGCTGCCGTTTTCACAGTTTTCATTTTTCCCAACTAGTGAAAAGAATTTGAGATGTTCTAGAAATTGTTATTGCTTGTTTGCACATTCCCAACCCACAAACTCTACAGCCATCACAAGCCTATGCTCTTTGGAATTATGGTTGAATATTGTTTTTAAGTTTTTGTTTCAAGGCAAAAACGTTGCAATACCTTTTAAGCTAATCAGTTAAGCTCTTCCTCACATTCCTGAAAATTCTAGCAAATGTCTTTAGAATTATTCTATATTCTGCTGATTATTCAACATCATTAGAAGCTTTTTCAATCAGTAAAGTCAATTTTCATTTAAAAACACAGAGGAAAAAAAAGGCCCTTGATCAAGAGACTAGCTTCACTAAAATGACCATGTAATCCCACGAGATACCAAACAGCAATGGATGGAAAAGCGGAGAAGGGAAGATAAAAAGGAAATGGAAAAAAGATGTCCAATAACAACTTATAGGCCAACAATATATAATTGCATTTCCAATACATACACACTTGCAAATAATTGTGGCCATTTCCAATACATACACACTATACCAGAGCTGATTTGGGAGTTGCCCCAATCCAAGACAAGCTCCAAGAAAGCCATTTGAGGTGGTATGGCCATGTTCAATGGAGACCCTTGGATGCACCAGTAAAGAATAGTAATGCAGGAGTGGGTAATAAGAAACCAACTCCCACATTTTTAATCCCAAGTACACAAGTAATCTTCCCACAAGGGCTTTAAGAAAGCTGATAGAAAATCAAGGGAATAACAAGGAAACAACCAGCAGACAATGTCCAATAATATAACCTGAAACAGTAGCAAATCCACCCCAAACTATCCCAAAAGGGAGGAGAGAGAAACATGCGATTAGGAGAGAGAGAGAGGTGTGGCTGGCTGTGTGTAGCTCCAATGGAGCTGTACTCCTGGTCGAATGGAGGTCCCTTGAAGGCAACAAAAACCTGTAAGTCTGATAAAATTCTGACTGTTGGAATTGAAGATATGAAGTTTCTTGATTTCAGCCCTAGGAGAGAGAAAATCAAGAATTGAAGGAACCAGCAGTGGAACACCTCAGATGATCTTCCAACAGGGATCGAATGGGCCTCTGGGGGAGCAGAACCAGTCCCAAAAGGGGCTTGCAGATCAGGTCTCAGACTTATGTAGTAGGGGAGATCGATTGACTTCAAGAATGGGCAGTTCTTGATGATCGACCTAAGCATGAACAGGTCAGAATTTTCTGAGATCAATAGCTGCTGTAACAGTGAACAGAAACAGAAATTTAACTGCAGAAATTAAGAGGAGAGATAAGAGAATGTGGGGGAGGAGTGGCTGTCTTGGCCAGGGCTTCTCACCCACAACTATCTCAGTTGTTCTAACATAATGACTGCAATTTTCTTTATTCAAATCTGAAAATTAGGTTTACATAAGCTCCTCTATATATAGAGGGCAAGACCTTCCTAATTACAGTCATACTAATACTAGGAAATAAAAACCTATGTGGAAAATAGAGTCCTAAACAATTTGGACTGGATATACACATGATTAAATCGATAGGCCAATGGGCCTCTACTTAATTAAAACAACTAATTAAATACCCCTAGCCGATGGGCCCAATGGGCCCTTATTTATAATTAATGCCTTAGCCACTCGAGTGGACTAAGTAGCGATCCGATTGGCCTTCCTGGCTGGACCCTTCTTCCTCTCATATCTCCTTCCATAATGTGCATCACATCAAATAGAAGGAGCTAAAAGACCTAGGGGTAGGCCTAAAATGACTACAGAAGTAGTAAGGAGAGACATGCAGAGTTTAAGTCTTGAGTCTAGTATGACCCCAAATAGAGTTGTTTGGAGGGCAAAGATCTGTGTAGCCAATCCCATTTAGGTGGGATGTCCCTGAGGTGTTGCTATGTCCCTTTCTTCTATTTCTATTACTATTCTACCCTCTTATAGATCCATATAGCCAAACCCATTTCGTTGGGAAAAGGCTGAGTTGTGTAGAAATGTAAACCCTAAAACAATGCAAAAAATAATAGAAAAAGAAGAACAAACAATCACACAATGAACGCATATTGATGTAGATAAGTCACTTAATGGGCTTATTTTATTGCAAATAAGCCTTAGGTTGGGTTATGTATGTGTTGGGCATTTGATCTCATGGGTTTTCTTTGTAATGGGCAAAAAATAAGGGTAGAAAGTAGGAAAATGATATTTAATTTATTAGTTTAGTTAGAGTCATTTTTGAGCCTATTTCCATTGTTATTTCAATTTTCGAGTCAGTTTAGGTATTCCAGTTAGTTAGGGATTGGGTTAGGCCTTTCCTTTTTAGTGTTTAAGTCAATTTTGAGTCTTCTATATAAGTTTGTAGGGGGCTACAACATTAAAGATGAATTTATTAATGAAAAAAAAAAGATGGCTTATGTTGTTGTGTTGTGAGATGCAGTTGGATGAGATGCCCTAGGTGAGATGCCCATTCACTAGTTCTTTTTCCCCCTTCTCAACCCTATATCGAATTCTCTTTCTTTTCTTATTTTTTTTTTATTTGTTTGCTGTGAGAGTGTTTGAGAGCTAGAACCAAACCTATTAGAGAACATCTTCTCTATTCAGCCAGAATTTCATATCCTTCCTGGGATTAGGATCACTTGTGATTCTAGTTCTACATCATTTGGTATCAGAGCCTAACCAGACCAAAGATGGAGCCACGTGAATTTCGTGAGAAACCTTCTTCACACATATTCCTTGAATGGATGTATAAATTCGATGTGTACTTTGACAACTACAAGTGGACAGAGATGCAACGGCTTCAATACGTTTACTCCCAAATGAGTGATTATGTTCAAATACAATGGGCAGTCCGTGAAAGGCAACTTCAAGCTCAAGGGCGTGAGCCTAGAACTTGGGACAAGATGCAATACGAGTTGGCGGGCATGTACCTATTTAAACGTGAACAAAGTATGTACTTCCTTCCACCATAGTTCTCTTCAATTACTCCCCAAAAGCCACCCACAGGTGACAAGAGCATGAAGGTATTGTTTGACCACGTGGCCACTATGTTGCAATAAATTGCAATGGAGCAACAAGAGAAAATACCTTCGACCAATGAACCAAAGTTAGAAATTGAGGTTAGTGTTGGAGAAATTCCAGCAATTCTTATAGTCAAGGAAGAGTTAGTCATTGATGTTCCCATCAACGAGACTTATGTGGAAGAATTCGAAAGCAACAAGGTTGCCACAATGGACAATAAGGTTGAGACTGAGGAACTTAACACTATAACAACTGTGATGACTGTGAACAGCTAAGAGGAAGATCCTAAGGAGCTTGAGATTGAAATTGTGGAGGTCAAGAACACAGTGGTTGAAGGCGTTCATGTGGGTGATCCCATAGATACATTTGAGGTTGTTGAAGCTGAACATGTGGAATTCGTCATCCCATTAAAGTATCTTGAAGATCGAGCTCCTCACATTCTAGACTACACCCTTATTATCAAAGAGCTACTTGAATTTTTCTACGGCTTGAAGAGGGACGTGCACCATCCTATAATCACTCACACTCTACAAAATTCGAGGACGAATTTTTTCCAAGAGAGGGCGAATTGATGTAGGTAAGTCACTTAATGGGCTTATTTTATTGCAAATAAGCCTTGGATTGGGTTATGTATGTGTTGGGCCTTTGATCCCATAGGTTTTCTTTGTAATGGGCCATTTTAATGGGCCTAACATATGGGTAGAAAGTAGGAAAACGGGATTTAATTCATTAGTTTAGTTAGAATCCTGTTTTGAGTCTATTTCCTTTGTTATTTCATTTTCCAAGTCAGTTTAGGTTTCCCAATTAGTTAAGGATTGAGTTAGGCCTTTCCTTTTTAGTGTTTGGGTCAGTTTTGAGTCTTCTATATAAATTTGTAAATGGCTACAACATTGAATGCGAATTTATTAACGAAAAAAGAAAAGATGGCTTATGTTGTTGTGTTGTGGGATGCAGTTGGATGAGATGCCTATTCACTAGTTCTTCTGCCCCCTTCTCAACCCTCCATCGAATTCTCTTTCTTTTCCTATTTTCCTTTTATTTATTTTCTGTGAAAGAGAGTTTGAGAGCTAGAACCAAGCCTTTGGAGGACATCTTCTCTATTCAGCTAGAATTTCAGATCCTGCCTAAGATTAGGATTACTTTTGATTCTAGTTCTACATTACATGTTTTGGCCAAATTTTCCTACATCCACAGTGAGATGAGATTCTGCTTAAAAATCAATGGAGAATAGAATTATAGCACTTGTCCTCACACCTCTCTCAAATTGCTTGCAGAGAAAGAAACCTTTTAAAAACTATATAGCGAAACCCTAATGCCAGAAAGTACAGAATTGCCCTCAGTAAACGAGTCCCAAATAAAAACTTTCGGTGAGGGGCTTCGCCCCCTTCCAACTTCAGCAGCATAGATAATCTAATGAATTCTTTTATATTGAATGGAATTCCAGTTCACAAGGTAGAATTTGTTTATAACAAGTTCATAAGGTGATACAAAAATGTCCTACCACAAATTGAGTAATAGCACTAAGTAAAAACACCTTGGTATAACTACAATTTACTTAAATATATATATATATATATTATGCTTAAATATATATATATATATTATTCTCATTATTGTTGTAGCCCATGGTTTTCCAAGAAGTTGACACAAATTCTCTCGTGCATCCCACAAAGCATGTAATTATATGAAAAGTAGATCTCAATGCTGCACCAAGTAGAAAGCAGATCGATCGGTTTCTTCACACAAGATTTAATGTTTAGCTCTCTCTATAATTACATGGCTATCAAGAATGAGGACAAGAAAGAGCCCGATTAAATATAAAAGTCTTGACTTTTCCTTAATAAAATAAATGAAGTTAAAAATTCACATACATGTAACTCATATTATTGTAAACTCTCTCAGGTGCGTTCAACATTATGTAATCCATAATGCCCTTGGCACAAGTTCCTGATCCACCCCCAATTTCATATATCTGATTCCAAAAAGAGGGAGGAAATAAGAAAATAAGGAAAATGATCATTCTTTAGCCACAACATTCCAAAGGCTATAATGAAAATTATAAAGACTGTCCATTCAAAAAATGACAAAGCCATCATGAACTAGAAGGAAAATTATCATCAAATCTTCCTGGAAAGAAAAGGGAGACCAATAAATCTTGGGAAAAATAACAGGGAATCGGAGTAGAAAACTCAGTTATGAACAGCGCTCATCACTTGTAATAAACCAAAACATTTATGACTTAATAAAAGTCAAAAGATTGAATATGCTGAAACTTGGATGAAAACAATAAAAGGACCACATGAGCAGAACATACTCTGGACTGCCCTGTTACTCTTAAGAAGGCAAACCAATAAATAGTAAGAATCTAACAGTAACTACTCATCTACCAGGAATAAGACTTTCCTAAGGCAGAAATAGAAGGCTTACCTTTAGAGGAATGGAAAGGTTAGCAGTGCGCATTATGGCTTCAGCAATCCCATGTGCATACCAAGGCTGCATAAAATAAGTTCGTCATAACATGAGAATAATGTCAGCAAGGAAAAGGAAAAATAAATCACCTTGACCAAGGGGAAAATAATAGTTGACTTATTTAGTATGTATGATGGTAAAGTCACAATAAAAGTTTAAATAGTTAATGGATCATTTGAACCCCTCCTCTCCCTGCAAAAATTATAAAACAGTGGTCATTGCAACGGAATCAGCTCACACGCCAATGAATTTTGAGGATTATATCTTATTTTGTTTTATCCTTCCCTGTTTTACTTCCGCTGGCATTGGCTTCCCTTATCAGTATGTGAGGCCAATCCCCTCAAGATGGCCGCCAGGTTACAAAACTCTGTTCTTTTAGCAACAAAAAGAAAAAGGATAAAAATGAGAGAATATGCAAATTTCAACAAAACATACCGTGTAGAAACAGTGTGGCACAGATTTGTAGACTTCTTTTTAAAGCTAATTGATTTATTATCTTTTTAAGGAGCTACATCTGTCCCTTGATTTCACATTTAACTTAAGTGATGATTTGCAATTAACTGTCCATAATAAAAGAGGAACGGAGGAAGAGGTAACAAGAAAAATGGGAAGACAGCTGTATTTGTAGCCCAATCACACTAACCAGACATTATAACAAGGTTTTACAAAAAGAAAAAAAATAAGAAAAACTTCTTCTCCTATTATACTCCAAGGAAAATGATTTTACACTCCAGAGAGCATCTCAATAAGAAGACCCTGCTGCCCTTTTATGGTAATCGAACAAGTATACAATCAAGCATTACCTTAAAAAGCTCCACAGGAGTAAACCATGCTATGTCATTCTGCTTATAAATTTTGTCCAAGTGCCGCATGTAAGCCTTCCTGCCTGAAATATCAAAAGTTTATCAACACGGTGACAAACATATATTGCAAAAACAATCATAATAGGCAGAAGATCAGCCCATCAATATCTGTCCATTTAACTACATTGTAGTTGAAAACCTTTTCACACAATCCCCTCCCTTACAGTCGTTAACTTTCGGAAAATCAACTACACAGCCCTTGGGATCCTGTCCCAAGGACAGAGCTGTGTTGGTCAACCAAGGATCAGCCTCAACGAAGTGCGGACCGTGACCCGCACCCCTGAGGGTACCACCCTGAGACGCCAAGCTAGGGAGACATCTCCTGATAATATCAGTAACCAGATCATAAAATCCAAACCTTTCCGAAACATACAGTATAAAGTCCCATTCCAATCTGTCATAGGCCTTCAACATGTGTAATTTTATGATAACATTGTAGCCCAGCACCTTTCTATCCAGGTTCTATAAAATCATAAGCACTTATATCTTTCTCTGACCAAGTAAAACCTAGCAGTAGAGGTATGCTGGTCTGACTCAAAACATTCTCTATCCTAGTTTACATATTTAAAAGCACACAACCTCTTGAACCTATAAATACAATACATTATTTTAGAACCAGAAATTCAAGACCATTCACATCTACACTATATTTGACTCCCAACATTTTTAGCACATCATTATCTCAGAAATAAACTGAACTGGATTTCAATCTCAAAAGTTAGAATCACAAATCGATAATTATATTGTAATCCAAAAGAACGGGGGATATCCCAAAAATAAATCATCAATAAGAGTCATATGCCGAAATGTCAATTCAGTAGATGGGAACAACGACAGGTTGTATTCATAATTCCATCTGAGTCTCAAACAAGAAACAGGGGGGCTCTTCTATTCAATCTAAGTGTACCTTCAAGCTGATTGAACTTGATGCTCTGCTCGAGCACTCCAACTGAACCTGATCTTTGAGAAAAATATCCATGCTTCGGGTCATACAATGCAGAACGAACGAAATCTCGAACCTGAAACAACGAAAGATAGAACAAAACATAATTATTCAGACAAAGAGAAAATTGATCACTTAAATCCTTGCAACATAACAGAAAACTATTTACAGAGAAAGAACTCACAAGAATGGGTGTGTCGCCAACAATGTCTCTGTCGGTCGAGAAGAAAGCTACCGATGCGCATCCGATGTGTTCTCCTGAAGCTATGATAGAAAACATCATTAACCAAAGCACCACGAAAAATTAAAAACAGAGTCGACAGAAAGCGAGAGAGACGAGAAGATGTGAAGATTGGTACCTTTGGCTGAACGCAAGGAGAATAACAGAGAAAGCCTTTTAGGAGTCATTCTGCAAAGGGCCATCGCCGGCTGCTACGAGGGGATACACCGTGCTCTGTAAACCGTGCGTAGTGGTAAATGGGAATCAGCAGACAAGATTTAAACATAATGACCTGATTACCCCCTCGTATCCTCGCAAAAAACAGAGAGAGAGAGAGGGCCAGAGGGGAGTAGGGGTGTGTCAATGGGCCGGGCCCAAAGGTCTCTTAACTCCATCCAAGCCCTGCCCAGCCCAATGTCGCGCTGGGATATCTCAGCCCATACCCAACCATATCAGGCTTAGCCCAATCCAGCTCAGCCCTAATGAACCCTGATCGGACGGGGTTTAACCCAATTTGTTTGAGTCCAGTAATATTGGTTACTTGGTTGTTTGATCTTGATGCATTGTAAAGGCTAAATACCATAGTTTTCGTATATATGTAGATTGTAGAAAACACGAACGATCTTTTGTAGACCTTTTTTCTATAAGTACCCATTTATAATTATTAACATATTTATATTATTATATACTTAATATACAGGGTTGGGTTGGGCTTGGTTGGGTTGGGTTGGGTTGGATCGATATCTCTTTGGGTCCAACCCAACCCGACTTCGGGCCTGAAATTATCAACCCTAGCCCACTCTATGGGCTGAAATCTCAACCCAGGCCCTGTGTTGGGCTTAGGGTGGGTTCAGGCAGACCGGGATTTTTTTAAATCCCTAGAGGAGATAGGCATTAGGGTGTCAATCGGTTGGCCCGATCAGGTTTAGTCTTCTTCACTTTAGGACTTTGCATTGTGACCAGACTTTTTTAAGTAATCGGTCATCATAGGCTAGGCATGGTCCCATTTATACATTGTCGGTTGGGTATCGCTTTTTTACCTGAGTTTGATGAGCCTTAAACGAGCTAATGAGAGATTTTTCTTAAAACGGGCTTTATATGTGTTAGGGCTGAATGAACGGCCTCTAAACGGGCTTTAAGCATGCTTAAACATGTTGGGTTGAGTCGGGCTATTAATCAATTGGTTTTGGTCAAACCATTGATGGGTAAGACCTTCACACCAAGAATGACCGCTTGATAGTCGGTTCAGGTTTGAGTTTGGTATGTGTAGTAAATGGGGTGTGCCAATTTCAGGTTCTCCCAATCAGGCTCATTTGGGCCTATCAATGCGGGCCTAAGATTGACGCCCCCAGATGAGACCATTTATTATCTTTCTTCCTATAACGTTTATGAAAGGGATTGTCTAGATGATAATTCATTAGTGTATGTAAAACTTGGCACCTTCTATTAATTTTTCCCATGACAACTGTTATTTAAATTATGAGTATAAAATGGTTTTCAAAAATAATTTGAAATTGATAAATCATTATATCATTATCAAGACTTCTAATTGTCATGCAAATTTTTTGAGTATACATATGTTTTTTAATATTGTTGGTCGAGAACACATATGTCAATGATAGAATTTATCATCGGTGGAAAAAAAAAATGTTATACTAGAAGGACGAAAAGGTAAATTTACAAATTATTCGACACCTTTAAAGAGTGCCCTTCATGAAAAGTTAGCCTTGAAAGAAACCTAGGTGAAAAGAAGGCAAAAAGTTATTTGAGTGACCCATGTAGAAAGTGCTTCCTTGATAGCCAATCTTATTGAACAATATAGAATGATGATTTGGCCATTTTCAATGTGGAGGATATATGTTCTCCATAAGTTGCAGGCTAAATCTAAAGCTTCATTCAATCAAATATCCTCTTGTGTACTGGCATGCAACTCTAAATATGTCCAAGCACACATATGGTATTACAATCAATACCATACATTTACTCCTATTGTGAAGTTAGTTTATGTTTTTCTTCCCATATAAAGGACAATCCACTCACCATCCTACGGTTCACAAACCCATATAGAGTTTTAGTATGTTCTCAAAATATACCCTCCCAATGCCTTCTCTCGTCCATCTCATGCTCGAGTTTTTCTATGCCTACGCCCCATGGTGAATGGGAATAACGCTTGAGATGCTTGTGGGATGTATTGGAGAAGGTATTTTGGGAAGATACTAAAACTCTATAGGGGTTTGTGAACCACATGATGGTGAGTGAACCGTCCTCAATGGGCATAGGAAAACTTTCTCCTATAATTTATACAACAAAAAAGGTTTTGTGCATTACTATGCATACAACCATTGGGTGGGAGTGAGTGTCTACACTGTAGCCCCTCACCCCTCTTCCAATAGCTATGTGCATGGTTGTACATAAAACCTCTCCCCATTTTATATTATTGGTTTCTACCAAAAAAAAAAAGGGAAAAAAAATCTCCTTTTGCACCCCCTACATTTAGATACAACTGGCAATGAAAATACTCAGCATGCGTGGGGCAATTTGGTCTTTTAACATATAGTTGTGTTTGGGTACACAAAACAGTAGATTGGCAGGGTTCTTTCTACCAAAATATTGAAACCTACTAGTTTTGTAAATCTTTTCACTGTATGGTGGATCATGCAATTCTCCTTTAATTAATTTAGTCTTATGGGCATCCTAGTAGGGGTGTCAAACGGTCGGATCAGGCCAGTCTCGATTGGGCCTAGTTGGGCTTAGCCACTTCTTAGGGGCTGCAACATGAATGTCCGTTTAGCTAAACATGCTTAACTAGGCCGGCATGGTACAGTTGATAATTAGGGCCAGTTGCTCTTAGGCTCTAATCAGGCTGCCATAAATGGGCCTTAATCGGGCTATAGACATATTTAACTTTAAACTGGCTTTAAACGGACCCCCTTTGAAATTGATATCTTAAATGTGTTTGAAGAGGAATACCAATAAACGGAGGCAAAGATGATCATAACAAAGAAAGATCCCATAGTTAAACTGGATTAAACCAAAGATGAGCAAAACAGCTAAGTTACAAAGGTACTCGATCTTTAACCCATGCAACTCAAATCAATTAAACTATGCATGAAAAAGGTGAATGTTCAGCTAACAATTACCACCATCTCAATTCTACATGTCACATAGCCTTAGCATTAAATACAAATATTAATAAAAAAAAATAAAAAGAAAAATACAAGCAGTAGTATTGAAGAGATCAGGCTTAAAGGAGTCGATTCAAGTCAGACTTGTAAATGTGTCGAGTCAGTCAGGTACTCGTTGGGCTAGGTGGTTACACCGTGTACTACCTATTTATAAACGTGTTGGACTTGAGCTTGACACATTTATTAATTGAGTTAGTCTGGATCGAACCATAATTGTGTCAGGCTTGGTTGGCCTACCGGTGCGGGTCCCAAATTGACACCATGACATCCTAGCACCCAAAAAAATATAAAAAACCCGGAATTTTTCTTTTATCAGGAAGTTTTGATTTCTTCTAATTTAATGCTTGCTAGTTTATTGCAGTGATAAGAGCTGTATCTTAGGGTTTCTTGGCACCAGCCTTTACTTAAGCTGCCAATCTGAGACATTCTGGATTTGAATTTAGTACATTGGATTGGGGGAAGAGAAGTTGCAGATGGAGCAAAGAAGCAAAGGCAGTACGGCAGTGCCAAATCTCCCGCTGGATGTTATCATGATCATACTTTACAGACTTCCCGTCAAGTGTCTTCTACGTTTCAGGTGTGTTTGTAAATCCTGGCGCAATTTGATTAGTGAACCAAGTTTTGTTGAGATGCACCTCAGACGATCAATTGAGAATAACCTTAATCTTATCATTTCAAAGGATTTTTTCCATTTTTACTCCATAGATTATAATGTATGTGAAGATGAAAAGAGGGCTGTAAAGCTTAATGAAACTCAGTTGCCAAATTTCATGAGAGTTTGTTCTTGCAATGGACTGTTGTGCTTATCTAATCGGGATAATGCATTTTTGTGGAATCCTTCCACCAGAGAGGTCAAGCAATTGCCAGATTGCCCAGTTAAATTTCAGAGTGGCATTTATTACAGTTGGGGAATTGGTTATGATCCGAAGGCTAATGAATACAAGGTGATAAGGATTGCGAACATTTACAAGAGTGAATTACATCTGTTTCCTCATCAAACTGAAGTCATGATTTGCACATTAGGTACTGATTTATGGAGAAGTCTGGAAAATATCCCTTGGTTCATTGATTCTAGAGTTTCAGCGATGGTTGTGGGTGGTGTTCCTCATTGGTTGGCAACAAAAAGGGGTTCTTGTATCAAACAAAGCATCATTTCCTTTGATGTTAGGGTTGAAGAGTTCCGGGAGGTTCAATGGCCTATGAATAACTGCAATGGGCAGCAATTCTGTCTCCTTTCTCGAATTTATTTGGGTGTAATCAGAGGATGCCTCTCTATACTTTCTCGTGGTTTTGGTGAATGTCTTGAGATATATGTTATGAAGGAGTATGGGATTAGGGAATCTTGGACTAAAGAGTTTAAATTTAGGCTACCAATAGAATATAGGGATGTACTATACTCTATGTCGTTTGGATTTTTAAAGAATGGTGAAGTTCTACTGCTCCAGAGTTTTCGTACAAAGCTACTTTTGTATAACCCAGAAAATGATAAGGTTAGTGATGTTTCAGTTCGAGGTTATCGTGACTGGGCTATATTGGGTTCTTATGCTGAGAGTCTTGTTTCACTTGAGTCTAAAAATGGTATTGAGGAACCTCAGCAAGTGTAATTGTGGCAATGAAGAGGCAAATAGGAGCAAGAGGTAACACCAAATCTATGTATTTATTCTTATCCTTTATCTTTCTCAATCTATTTATTTATTATACAAAGCTATATTTTAGCTCATTTGGTGTTATTGGTAATGGATTTTTCTCTCCCCCCACCCCACCCCCTTTTATGGCAGTAATATTGCAAATGGGTATTGAGACTTCTTTTTTTCTTCAATGAAGTGGCATAACTTCAATATGATTGATTTTCTGGTTATTATTGTTATAGATGGTTTGATTGTCTGAATGTGATTGACTTGGGGCATAACCCCTTCTTTTTGTTTGGGGAGGGGGCAGAGGGTTAGGGGGTAGGATTTGTTTATTTTAGTCATTCAAGAGATTTAGCCACTAGGGGTTGTTCTGCATGCTTTGATCTTCTATTCCTATAAATAGAGGTTGGATCAAGCATCCTCTAATTCACTTTCTGAAGTGATGTAGGCATAAAACTATCCATCTTCTTGACTTGGTTCAGTTTATGAATTTTATAATCTTAGTTTCTTGTTTCTCCTGGGGACTATGATGGAGCAAAGGGGTAAGAGACATTGAGAAACAAGCAAACAGAAAACTGAAAACAGCGGTTGAGGATCAAGAGCTTTGATGTTGAAATGGATTCAGTGAAGATAGTATAATGGCTCAACCGAATGACTCTCTGTTGTCTTGTGTTAAGAGGAACTTTATCTTTTTATTCTTCCTCCTTTTTGTGTTATTTTCTTAGACGGTTGAACCTGATGTTTAATTTTCTGAAGTGATGTCTACTGTGGTATTACAATGTATTACTGTATGCACACCTGAATCTTCTATGAGCAGAGCACAGAAAGGACGGGAGTCAGATCTGAGATCCACTCCACTTTTTATCCATTTTGGCAGAGTTCAAATCATAGCATCATATCCAATTTGAAAATCAGATCAGGTCTGGTTCAAATTAGGCTGTGTCAAATCTCAATCACATTCAGATCCATTCCCAAATCCTGGCTTGGTAAGTACTCATATAGCTTTAAGGTAGAAGTACAATAAGATTTAGGATAAATACCAAGATCTGATCCTATCTGCCTGAGAGGATTCACCTAGCCGGTTGTCTCTGTCTTATTACTAACCCAGTTTTTGTAAACAGTGATGTTTCTATTCATGACTCTTGTTTGGATGCGGGGACTAATCTGATTATGGATTCAACTAAGGTGTGGAGTATGGACTCCGTGGAATCAGAAGAAGTGGAGGTGGTTAAGCATTGTGGTGGCTTAGTCTTCTGCTGTTCCTGAGTCTTCCATGGCAACGGTAGATTTTTTTGATTTTGTTGATGACTTTTCTTTGGCTAAGTTGTTTATGGAGAAGGTTTCAGATCCTTCTCAGCCTTGTTGCAACCTGAAGAGTTTTTTGTTCCCCCTGTTATTACACCGGTGGAGTATTTCCTGGTGACTCTGTTCCTTTGGTTCATCCCTTAATCCATGCCAAACAGTGAAATGTGATGACTGATGAGACCCTATCCATTGAAGTTTTGGAAGGGGAGACCTGCCTACCTGACTTACCTGGTGTCAAATTAATCAACTAAAAAAGTGGATGTGTGTCAGATTTTCTGTCCCTCATATCTCGATGGTTCTCGGGATTCTTTCCCTAGCTCATTGAGGGACTTTCCTTCGGCTTTGTCTGATAGAGGGTTTGGTGTTGTTCCTCCTAGAGTATTTCCTAGGGAGGTTGAGTGTGGTGGGAAGTGTGATAGTTGTGATCTGTGCTGATGATATTGGTCCAAAGCGGCGAGGTGGTGCTGGTTCTTTTAGGGGTCCTAGGAAGAATAGAAATAGGGAGGCTACGGGTATGGATGCATCTCTGGCTGATGATTTTGATACCTTTCGTCTCTTCTCCTTAGAGATGTTCTCCAATCTCTGGACCCTAAGAGTCTTTCCGACCATATGAAGGCCTGGGTGTGCAAAATGACCACTGAACATGAGCTTCATCGGTGCTCATGTCATAGTTGTCACGACATTTAAGTGAACGAAGGCATTGGAAAAGGCCTGGATGCAAGGTGACCGAAACCGCCCTCTTACGGGACCATGGCATCACTATTCAAGGCGCTCACTTAATTGACACCTTGACAACTACTCGACGTACCAAATAGATGGTTTGAGTAGGAAAGGAGACTGATTCCTCTTCTTCATGGCAATAGAATGTGCCCCCTCAACCTAGCAGGGCAACAAATTTCTTTTTTCTCTTCCCTATCTATAATTTCTTTATTGTCTTTCTCACCTTGTTGTTCAGTATCTCGATTTAGACCTTCACCTTTAGTCAGAGATTTCGTTTTCGAGAAAGCTTCTGCTTCTTTCATAGGTTCTTTTCTTTTCTTATTCATGCGTGCCCTCAATAACTTTTGCTTTGCTGTTTGTTCTTGCTTTGTGTATCTTTATGCTCTTTGTGTGTCTGAGTTACTTGCTTTTTATCTTCATTTTTGTGATTTAGTTCGGTTGTTGCTTCGTTCCATGATTTTCTCATGTTGAAGTGTTCGAGGATTGAGATCCCCAAATGCTCACTGGAGTTTGGCATCTCATTGGGTGGTTGCTAAGCCGGGCATTGTGTTTCGTTGTGAGACCAAGTGCCTCGCCTATGACTTTAAACAAGTGCCAAAAGGTTTGAGACATTATGTCTCCATGGGTTCTATTGATAGTAAGGTTTTGAAAAGCTATTAGTGTGTATTTTGGGTTTTAGCCTCTGCTTCTATTTTACATCAGTTATAAGGTGTTAAGTATGGAATATATTTTATTGCGTTAAATTTGTATGATCCTCGAACAAGTGGGTCTTGGGCCCTTTTTTGTCTCTATGCCTCCGTATGGTAATGACCGTTATCGTTTTTGGGTTGACCTCCATTCTTTTTGTCTGGTCTGTCATTTCCTTTTCTGATTTTGGGAGATTTAATGAATTGTTGGGTCCGGAGGATAAACTGGGAGTCTGGGAGGTCGCCAGGCGACTTTGAAGACCCTAGTCGCTAAAATGTTAAGGACCTGAGTTTCTTGTTTTGGTCTTGATAAGGTTCCTTTTGTCAAGACTGGTTCGCACTTTACTTGATCTAATAAGGAGAAACCCCCTCATCTTATGAAGAGTATTTAGATAGGGTTTAACTTTTATGAATCATGGTTCAAAATCTCGTCGAAATTTTGGTATTTCGGGATTTATTTTTTTGTTGAAACGAAATAAGGCACGAATCAATATGTGTACCATATTTCGGTCGAAATTTCGGTATCGTTTCGGTATCTTGCCGAAACGATACATTCCATGCCTTATAAATACAAAATTTTGACTTTTTCTCGCCTGTCTCAGTGGTTTCGGTTCCATTTGCATATTTTGAAGGAAAAACACTCCAACAAGCCTCTAATTAGCCACATCATCACACATTTTGACTTCCATTGGACTCCTACAAGAAGATCTACACATTCAAAGCTTAGGAAAGGTAAAGTTCTTTCTCCAAACCATTTTTTTTGAAATAGTACATAAATACATGTTGGATGCTTATAGATTTTTTATATGTTAGACACTAGAGGCTAATCTATGACCTCACGGAGTTGAATTTTTTTTTTTTGGGTAGATAAATATATATTTTTTATTTTTATTTTTCTGGTTTAAAAATTCATTTTCCATTAACATAAATTGTTACTTTTTATGATAAATAGTGCCTTGATGGATGTAATTTGATGGTTTAAAAATTCATTTTCCATTAACTTAAATATTTTTCTAGTTTAAAAATTCATTTAATCATGGCTTAGAATCTTAGATGCATTGTTTATTTGTTTAACTAGGGTCATATTATATCTTGTTCTAGCAATGAAGCAGGTAAAATTTCTAGAATAGTTTGACGGATGCTACCAAACAAAGGTGCAACTCTAAACAATGTCGTGTTCTAATATTTTTGCATTTTTATGTTCTAAGCATGTTTATTAACCTTAAAATAAGCTACCTACCAAGTTTTAGGTCAAAATATGGCCGTTTGACCATCGAAATAGTCAACCGAAAAAAAAAAATACACCAACTCGGCCAAGATCTCGCCGAGTAATCTTGGCCGAGTTGGTGTTTTTGAACCCATTGAAACACTGAAACGAAGTGAAATTTCGAACCTTGCTCTGAATTAGCTTCGAGTGTTGTCGTATGCTTCTATTACTAAATTTCCGGTCATAGGGTCTGATCATAATCTCATTGTCCTTTGAATTTTTCTTAGGATGCATTCTTTTCGTAAATTGTTCCTCTTCCAAGCTGGGTGATTTCTCCACCTGAACTTTATTTATCCTTTTTTTTTTGTGGCAAATGGACCTCTTTGGGGAGTGATAACTTGATGGTTAAATACATTAAGTCGGTTGTTAAAACAATAAAAATTATGGTTTTTGGCTGTGTAGTTATCGAGGTGCTAAGGTGATGGAGGATGATAAAAAAGCAAGGAAACTCCAACAAGGCGCCAAGGCGACCAAGTTGCCAGTCCAGGTTGAGCCGGCTTGTCACGTAGCAACGCCTTGATAACTATGTTTGGCTGTTTGAATTTGTTTAATCATAATTTGTTTCAAAGGTATTTAGAATTGGAAGGTAAGGTTCCCTCGATTGAGATTAGTTTAGAATTAGAAGAGTTGGAGAAAAAGATTAAGTGGTTGTTGGATGCAGAAGAAATTTACTGGTTCCAGAAATCTAGACATTTTTATATGGGAAAATTACGTCCCCCTCCCTTGTAGTTTTCCGAAATTATGTGTGGATTCAAGGGTTTGAGCGATTTACGCCCCCCTCCCCTAACAATGACGGTGTGAGTTTTCTGTTACTTTCATACATCAAAAGACTTGAATACCCTTTTAGTAAAGATTGTCTTGATTTGAGAGGACCATTATACCCTTTTAAACTTTATTGTCCTATTAATTAGAGATTGATAAAAGGGAACTGTTGGAGAAGGTGAAGTCGATACCTATGCAAATTGCCCCTCTGCAACCAAATCCAGGTGAAGAAGAAGCCATACAACTCCGGCGAGGCTTAGTTTTTGATCGATTCATGCCGGCGAACCCATGTAAGCGAACACTCAACTGAAACCCTACACCTAACCCGATCGATTCACGCCATTCGCCGCTGCGACTGTTTATTGGGCGATTTCTTCTCCCAGATTCTGTTTTAGTGCTTTTCTTAGCCTATACATACCCAAACCCAAACCTTGCTCAGATACCCATTGATTCCATCAGAGAAAGAAACCCAAAATTCCAAGAAAGAAAAGGGCCCAAAACCCATCATCAAGCATAAACACATAATATTCCTCAAATAGATCAGTATCCAAAAATCAATGTCAGACAACAAAACACAGTATACCTGTACAAAACAATGAATCCAATTGACCAATGAAAAACAATTAAAAACATTAAAACCCACAAAAGATCTTATGATTTAAGAAGGAAAGAGGTACGGATTTTAGAATAATCAGAGATGGAGAAGAACTTGGAAATCGTTGATGCAGAGTAAGGCTTGTGTCGTTTACTGTTTGTTTAGAATTTGATTATTGATCACCAATGAAAGTAAATCTTCTTCTTCTCCTCTGATTAAGAGAATGGAGAGATATTCTTGAGATTAAAAAGGAAAAAAAAAAAAGGTTTCTATTCACGCATGGTAGATTTAAATTTCCTTCCAACTTCCAAAATCCTATTTAGAGTAGTAGGGAAGGGAACAGAAAGTCACACAGCTTCTATGTCTCAAGAAGTTGAATCTACCTAATGGATTCACTTACAATAGAGATAGAGAAGCTTCACTCTCAGCTCCTAATGGAAAACAAGAAGATATGGAAAAGGAAAATTTCAATGCAAAGAGAAGATAGATTCTTCACCAACAAATGCTCTAAACTCTAGATTCATCTCCATACACAGAATATATCAAATACAGGGGAGGGGTTCGTCGGTGTGAATTTGAGCCTCGCCGGAGTTGTATGGCTCCGCTTCCGTAAGTTAGCTTCGACTGAATCACTATTCTCCTATGTTCTCCGCTCCTGCAAGTTCGTCGTCGAAGGTTGAAGATGAATTTCGTTCCAAGTCAAGGGTGTGAAAGGTTTGGTTTTAAGTAAAGGGTGTTTTTGTAACTTCACTTTTTAAAAAGGGTATTTTCGACATTAAAATGGTGAAATCATCAACTAACAGTTTAACAGTGACCAACGGATTGGACCTAATTGTAAGAATCTTTCAAGCTATAGGCGAGGGGTGCGTAAATCGCTCAAACCCTTGGACCCACACGTAGTTTTGGCAGACTACAGGGGAGGGGGATGTAATTTTCCCTTTTTATATTTGTGATGGGGATAAAAATACAAGCTTCTATCATTCTTCTGTTAAGCAGAGGTATCGTTATAATAGGATTCCTTTTATAAAGGATTCTCATGGTAATACTGTGGATTCGGTGAGTGAGATAGGTCAAGTGTTTGGTGATAATTTGTTTGGTATTTACATGACTTCGCGACCCCTTGATCCTTCGTTTGTGGAATCTCTATTTTCCCCTTTTGTTGGGGAGGATCTAAATAACTCTTCAATAGTTATCCTACAGTTGAAGATAAATATGTTGTTTTTAGTCTTGGTGTGTATAAGGCACTTGGTTTTGATGGATTTCAGGCTGTGTTTTTTTAACATTGTTGGGATTGTATATAGGAGGATGATGTAAATTATGTTAATAATTTTTTGTTGAGGAGGGTATTTTGCCTTTTGGAGTGAATCATACTTTGATGACTCTATTACCTAAGAAGGAGAGTCATGTTTCTGTTGATAATTTTAGGCCAATTAGTTTGTGTACAATGTTATCCAAGATAGTGGAAAAGTTAGTAGCTAATAGGCTTAAACCAGTGTTAAGGTATTTATTTCTCCGTTCCATGCTGGTTTTATCCCAGGGGTCGCTAAATTATGGAGAACATTGATATGGCTCAAGAGATTTTCCATTAATTAACAAAAGAAAAATGGAAAGGTGGGTATTATGGCTATAAGGTTAGATATGTCAAAAGCATATGATCAGGTGGAATGGGGTTTTGTTTGAATGATTTTTGAGTTCTTAGGGTTTAACTCTATTTGGTGTGATGTTGTGGGCCACCTTATGTCTTCTGTCGTGTACTCATTAAAGTTGGAAGGTAATAGTGCTGGTTTTATTGATCCTTCTAGAGGGATTCTGCAGAGGTGCCCATCAACTCTGCATATTTTTATCCATCGATTGTTCCAGGTATGTAGTGATCTTAAGATATTGGAGATTTAGAGGTGTTAAAGTAGCTCGATCAACTCCTGCAATTACCCACCTTTGTTTTGCTGATGACATGTGTCTAATTTGTAGAGCTATTGTTGATGATGCCCTGTCCAGTAAGTCTATTTTGGATTTGCTTTCTGCGTTATTTGGACAATAAATTAATTTTACAGAGGTGTCTTTTTTTAGTCGAAATGTGTCATTGGAAGACAAGCAAGCCTTGTCAAAGTTGTTAGAAGTGAACGAGATGTCTAAAGATGCCATTTATTTAGCGACTAATTTATTTTATCCTTGTTCAAAGGTTGTCGGGTTGAATGGGTTAGTTAATACTTAATAGGGTTGAAAACGTCTTTCTGTTGACTTATGCTGATAGAGCTATCTTAACACATTAGGTTTATCTGCTATTTTCTCTTACTGGATGTCATGTTTAGATTTCCTTTGAAATTTTGTAAGATGCTTGACTTGATGATAAGTTCTAATTTTTGGCATGGGTCCTCGTCTTGGAGTAAGAAGGGTCATCATCTTATTTCTTGGGAGAAGTTATGCGTACCAAAAAATATTGTTGGGGTTGGGGGGGCTTGCACTTAGGACTGCTCGGTGCCATAACTCAGCCTTTTTAACGAAACTAGCTTGGAGGCTTCTATCTAATCTCAATAGTCTTTGGGCATTAGTCTTACGGGCTAAGTGCTTCCCCTCAGGCAGCCCTGTTAGATGAGGGTGTGCTGCATAAGAGAGGATCATGGTCTGGAATGGTATTTTGATTGTTCTCCTTGTGTTAGAAAAGTTTGGCTTGTTTATGGATTAGGGATGGAAATTCTACTTGGATATGGGTCGACTGTTGGATTCCATCATTGTACTCTTTTACCATTCCAAGTTCTTGTTTGAGGGCTGATGGTTTCAATTTTATTTCGGATTTAATATGTGGGGGCCAATGGAATCTTTTTTTGATTTAGAATTTGTAAGTTGTGACATGGATACAGAGTGGCAAAGACTATATGGCTGGATGCAGGAGGGTTTAAGCTGTTATTTTTGTAAGTTGTGACGTGGAAATTGAGTGGCATCTCTTTACTTCTTGTGCTTTTACCAAAGTATTTGGGCAGCTGGGATCTATTCATCCCCGTCTCATATTCATAAGTTTGGGTTTTTATTTTACATGATTATATCATTCAAATGATGGGTTCTTGGATTTGCTCATGAGACACAAGTATTCTTCTGATGAAAAAAGAATTGATAACACGAAGGCGAGGTCTATAAAATTTTTATATGGTAGTTATAGAATTTTATTGCGTTCTCTCAAAACTGAGGAAATGGTTATGACTTCCCTGTTGGGGCTTGCTTTTCTCTTTTACTGATAGATCTTCTTCTATGATGATCGTAAATATGCTTCTTTGCGTGTTTTGGTTTGTCACTCTTGTTTTTAGCTTGGGATCACCGCAATCAGCGTGGCATTAGGAAGCATAGTTGTCAAGGCGTTGCCTAGGCGACGACTAGGCGTCCAAGTAGCCTAGTTAGGGTCTGGGCGATTGTCGCCTTATTACACTAGTGCCTTACTGCGAGGAGGCAACGATTATTTTATGCCAAATATCATTTAAGTAAATAAAATAGATTTATTCATAAATAAACAAATACCCTCTATTTGAAACAAAAAAAAAAAAAAATAGTTTCAAAATCAAATTAAAAAATGATAAAAACTCAAACCCCCCCTCCCCAACAAGAACAAAAACTGGATTTTTTGGTTGTAGGGGTGATTTTCAATTTTAAAATCCTGGGGTTTTTCTCACTTTTGAAAATTTAAAAAAATCTTATCATGGTAAAACATTGTTTAAATCGAAAAGTCCTGTGTAATAATCTTTTGTTTTGATGTCCATGAAATCATTTTCATTCAGTCGATTTTAACGACATTACGCACTATAAATAAGTTTGACTGGAACATAACTTTGTCATTACAACTTAGATTTAAATAATCTTAGACTTGTTGGAAAGTTGGTTTTGTGCTATACCTAATACAAAAAAGTCTCATGTAAAAACAAAATCATTTGATCAGTTAAACTTGTTAGAGAACAATAATTGCTTTCTTATAACTTGATGTGACTTAATGTTGATTTTTGATGACTTGTTATGGCTTGATGATGATTTTTGATGATATAAAGTATATATAGCATACTAAATAATGTTGGAAACTAGGGGAATGAAAATTAGCACTAGGGCGCCTTGGTCGCCTAAACACTTAGGCACCCCATTACTGCCTTGGATTGCCTTGGCGCCTTGACAACTATGTTCAGAAGTCTAAACTTAATATTTTTTATTGTTTTAAGCAATGTTTTTCATTGGATTGTTGATTTCAAACTTTATGATCCAGTGAATTCTAACAGTTCAGCAGTGCAGTTATCTACTCCATTGATGCTTGATCCATTTCTGATTCTGTCTTCTTTGAGGTCTCCTCTGTCCGAGGATCATGCTTTGTTAATGATCGATAGAATATTTCCCCAAAAAATGCTGCTGATGCTGGATGTGCTTCCCTTGTTGTATACATAATTGCTTTACTTTCATGGGAATTGATTTTGGTGGTGTAGGAGTAGATTGTAGGCAAAGACCAGGGTACTTCTCCAAGGGCTTGAAGGAGCAAGGTTATTGTGGGTATGAATATATAGAGATAGGAACAAATTTTAAGGGAGCATGCTGTTTTTCAATCGCAAGAATCCTAATTTATGGCTGTGGGAAATATTTCACATTTTAAACAAGATGGATGTGTTGTTTAAGTACTTTAAGTCAGTAGTTTGGCAGGTTTGTATATATGACTATAAATTATGTTACTTGTATAGCTGAGAAGACCAAGAATGATCGATTTTGGATCTAACTATGGATGATGTAGGGGATATTATTTCGAGGCTTTTCTAATGAATTGTTTCTTTTCTGTTATCAAAAGGAAAAAAAAAAAAAGAGTCTAAGTCTGGTTGGCATTGACAAAATCTTGATCAGTAAGTTAGTTTCTGGTTGAAAGAAGTTTATTGGATTATAGTGCTGTTCATCACTTCTCTAAATTGGGGGGGGGGGTACTTGAATTCTAAGTTTGATTGCAATCCTATACATGGTGTTGTGTTCAGAAAGAAGTGAAAATACATTTAAAGAATTTATTATAGACCTTACCCATTGATCGTGAAAATACTATAAACAAGACTGGTGAAAAAAAAAATTTGTAACCTTATTTTTTGACCATTTAGTGTTACACACTTTTTCTTTCTATAAAGGTGAAATTCTATCATTGCACAAGAGCTTTTAAGAATGATATTGACATGTTAATATATAATCACCTTCAGATTATTTTGAAAATTTTTACTCTTATTTTGGCTCCATTTGTTTGCAAAGGTACTTAAAGGGAAGGGAAGTGAAATTTTTATATTTAAAAAGAAATGTTTGTAATCATTATCCAATGTGACTATATCATTAACTTCCGCATTTCATATTTGGTTATTACATTTCACTTTATCAAGGAAGCCCCTTCACCTTATCAAGGAATGTCTTGATAAAGCCTATGCCTCTATCCATTGGCTCTCTCTTTTCCTCAATGCATACATCACCAAACTCCCTCCACTAGCTTGGATCACACAATCTTATTATCTTCCATACTACATCCTCTAGAAATATTTACAAGAAACTTTTTCACTACAAACATGCTTGGAGCTTCCATCTTGATTTCTCTTCTTTCTGTTGGGAACATTGGAATTCTTTGGGTTATGGTAACATTATGACTAAAATCAGTTACTTTAGCAGACTATTGGGGAATTGGAATCGAAATGTCTTCGGCACATTGAATTTAAAAGTCCATTACTTCAACTCTGTACTCAAATTGGAAAACTATATCTGTAGTTTTCATCGATCTCTCGAACCTCTCTATCAGATTGGAATGGATCCTTGATATTGAAGAAAAAAATTTGCTACACAGTGTGTCCAAAGTCAATGCCAGAAAAAAAGGAAAATTGAGTTAATTTTTCCTTCTCAGGAGAGAAACGATTTGACCTTTTTAATTTACTTTCTTTCTAACCTCTTCTCAACCTCCAATCCCTTTGATCCCGCTTTCATTGAATGCCTCCCCTCCCATAACTTAGACCCTAACCCTCTCTCTCCATCCCTTCTTCTGAGAAAATCCATTGGTGCTTTCAAAGCCCCTAGACCGGATGGCTTCTAAGCCATCTTCTTTCAACATTTTGAGATTTAATTAGCTTTGATATTTGCAACCTTGTCTTCTCTTTCTTCTGTGATCTCCCCCTTCCCTCGGACATTAATCATACCTTGATTTGCCTGATACCTAAAAAATATAATGCCTCATAAGTGGGAGATTTTTGACCTATTAGCCTTTGCAATTTTACTTACAAATCTATTGTAAAAATCATGGAAAATAGGTTTAAAACTCATCTCCATAAATTTATTTTCCCTTTCTAGGCTACCTTTATTAATTTTTTTCCACTATCTTCGAAGGAAAAAAAAGTAAGACTAGGTATGTGGCCATCAAATTGGATACGGCCAAGGCTTATGATAAATTGGAATTAGGTTCCTTCGTACTGTATTTGACTATCTGGGTTTTCGTGTTGGATGGGAAGACCTTATTTGTCATTTAATCAGTTCCTCTTCCTTCTCTATTAAATTGCATGAGACGGCTTTTATTTTTTTGAACCTTCTTGTGGCATTAGACAAGGTTGTCCTTTGAGTCCTTGTCTTTTTATTGTGGCTATGGAAGGTCTCTCCCGTCCCCTTACTGCCTATAGAAACTGAACCTGTTCAAAAGTATCAAGATCTCAAGATATGCCCTTGAGATTTCTCACATTTTCTTTGCTGGTGATACCTTTATCTTTTGCAGAGCCACCCCTGATGATTTTGCTACCATCAGTTGTATTCTTGATTTATTCTTTGATCTATTTGGTTTAACTATCATCCTTGATAAAGTAGCATTGCCTTCAACTCTAATGTGAATAGTGAGACCAGAAAGAGATTATGCCAAACCATTGGAATCAAAGAAATGAATTTTGATTCTTCCTATCTTGGTACTACTCTTTTCCACCACAAAGCCAAAACCCGATCTTTCAACTCCATCATCTCCAAAGTGGAAGTAAACTGGCCACTTGGAAAGCTAACTTACTATCATTTGCTGGCCAAACCATCTTGGTCCAATCAACTCTTTCTTCAATTCCTTTCTACATGATGTCATGTTTGGCTTTACCCATGGTGATTGGCAGGAAATTAGACTTCATCTACCTACACTTTTGGAACGGTGACTTCGATAAATCTAGAAAACTTCATCTCATTGGTTAGCACAAAATCTACTCACCCAAATCTTGTGGTGGCCTTGAGATCTGTAACTCTAAGACGCATAACAAAGCCCTTCTTCTTAAGCTTGGTCGGCGTCTCCTTACTAATGAACACTCTTCATGGGCTCAAATTCTTAAAGACAAGTATTTCCATAATAATTCTATCTTTGATCAAAAGACATTGGGCAAGAGAGGATCATTATGCTGGAATAGTATTATAGGCATTCTCCCTATTCTTCAAAAAATGGTCTTGAAAAAAATAGGTAATGAGAATGATACTCTCTTTTGGAATGATCTATTCCCTCTTTATCTAATATTGGTCCTGTTGCAGCTCATAATTCGTCATCATTTCTAATAAAGGTAAATGACTTATGAACTCTAGGTAAATTTTGTTCTCCCTACTCATGTAACTAATAAATCTTACAAATTCCTATTTCCAATTGTCTTGATAGATGGTGGTGCCACCTCTTAAAGGAAGGGCTCTATCTACTAAGATAGCTGCCACTTTTCTCATAACTAATTTATATACTAACAATAGTGGGTGCTCAAACAAGTGTACTTGTTCCTACAAAAAAAAAAAACTGGTGTACTTGTTTGTCTCCATGCTCACAATGGTGTCGCTTCTTTTGAATCTGAAAATCCACCCCAAATTTAAGTTCTTCTTTTGGAGATTTGTCCATGATGGTATTCCTACAAGGAAAATCCTGTGAAAATGATGGATATTGACCCCATTTGTCGTTTGTGCCATGAAAAAAGCGAGCATACCTTTCATTTGTTTCTCATATACGAGTTTACAAGTAGAATCTGGGCTGTCGGACCTTTGGGTCTCAAGACCGATCTTCTAAACACATCCTCTTTTATTTCAGTAATCATGTACTTCTTTAATTCTAATATATTTCCAAAAGTAATTTGATTTACTTTTTCAACGTGTTTATTATGATATGCTACTACATTTGGCAACATAAGAATCATGTCATTTATGGAGATAAAAAACTCAAGTCATACTACAGCCTTAAACAGGTAGAAATTTGGACCTCTCTTTACATCAACAGCCTCCTTGATGAACATAAGGTGATATCCCTACCCCAAAACCCACTCAGTCAACAAATCTATCTGTCAGCTCAAATGTTTTTTTTTTTGTACAGGGATAACTAATTATATAAAAGAAAAAAATGTTTCTGGTTGGGCAAAAGTCCTCATAACAAAAGGGAAATGCTTCTTACTCCATGCTAACTACATGTTGACAGGAAATGGTATAGAAGCAATGGCAAGGAGTCTCCTATATGGGTCGATAAAGCAAAGAAAAATGGATGGAAGGTTGATGAGATTTGCAGTGATGAAAAGGGAATTAAGGAATTTTTGAGGAACTAATGATATTGACAAATGGCCATGGATCACAATCCTCTTCTGCTGGCAACTGAATTTTTTTCATCAAGACCTAATCTGTGTAGAAAGGCTAACAACGAAATCATCCTCATTCAGAAGTATAAAGCACTAGAAGCTATGGGTAGAAAAACTATGATAATGGATCCTGACTATTTGTTAAACTCTTTATTTACTATTTAGTATATTTGTTTTTCTTTCTCCATTAAAAAAACTTTGCTATAATAAGTAAAATAAAAATTATACGTAAAAAAAAAAGAAAAAAAAACCATGTAATATCATTACTAAATATAGTTAAAAAATATAAGCAATCACATGTTCCACCAAAAAAAAAAAAAAAAAATTCACATGAGATTATATGGAGTAATTATTCTAAAATTTTGTTTATTTAGTATGAAAATTTCACTTCCCTTCCCCTTAAATATCCCTTGCAATCAAACATAGCCAAAAAGTGATTTTGGTTGCAAGGGGAATGCGAATTTTTCCTAAGGGAAGAAATTTTATATGTTTGATTGGAGGGGGATATATTTTACATGTGATTTTTTTTAATATATTAACATTGTCAGTACATAATAGTTGTTTTTTGTTTTTAGGTCACTGTTATTATTTGGCTTCTTAACAATGTCAAATCTATGTCCTTATTTTCTTGAGCAATATGTTCTTGTTACAAATAGAAGAACTTGAGGATTAAATGAAAGTAGTAAGTTCCAATTTTAGGTATATATCGATGATTTAGTGCAAGGTTTTAGTCGAGGAAACATATTTATGATATGAGTTGACCTAAATGAATATGTTGGGAGTGATCGTAGAAGCTATAAACTTGTACATGGAGGATATGAAGTCGGGAAAGGAACAAGGAGGGGACCGTAGTTTCAGACTTTTCAGTAGCTTCTAATTTATCTATTGTGAACATTTTCTTTGATAAAGAGAGGAGCAATTAATTACCTTTAAGAGTGGGCATCATACCAACTAACTTGATTTCTTCTTCACTATAAGGGGCGACGAGTTGTTATATGAGGACTGAAAGGTTATACATGGAGATAGCCTAACCACTCAACAACTACTAGTGGTCATGGATATGTGCCTCGGTATGGAGAAGCATAAGATGAAGGACCTATGTACCAATAGATAAGGTGGCAAAGATTCCTCAAGTACATTTACTAATAAAGTGGTCAAATAAGGAAAATAAGACTTCTAAGAGACACCAATACAATGTAGAATGAGATGACGACTTGTATTAAGAAGGTTGCAATAGAAGTTCAAGGGGTAGAGAATGGTAGTTGTCTGGCCTAGGGAGACTTGGTGCTGGGATGATGAGGTCTAGACAACCATTAAGAACAAGAAAGCTAGTTTAAGACATGACAAAGGACTAAAGAGGTAGAAATAAAAAGAGGTAAGAGGTACAATGCTGTAAAAACAAAGTTAAGAAGATTGTTGGGATAGCAAAGGTGAAGAAATTTGAGGACCTCTATCATAATCTGAACACAAAAGAAGAAAAGAAACTATTTATAAGATAGTTAAAAGGAGATAAGAGAAGAGTAGAGATTTCGATCATGTGAGGTGTATTAAAAGTGATGATGGAAGAGTGCTAGTAAAGGATGAGAGCATTATAAAGATATGTGATGAGTATATTTATGACCTAATAAATAGAGATAGTTTGAGTATGAAGAATTAGGAAGATTGCATTATTCATCAAGACACCATACATCATAAAATATATATAAGAAAGGTTGGAGTAATTGAAGTTAAAGAAGCATTGAGAAAGATGAAAGTAGGCAAGATACTAGGCCTAGATGGGGTCCGAATAGAAGTGTGGAAGAGCTTAGGATTATGTGGAGGTATCTTGGTTGACCAATTTGTTTAACAAGATAACACAAGAAAATGACAGATGAATGGAGGAAAAACATCCTATTTATTTAATCTATAAAATTAGAAGTGCTATTCAAACATACAATAACAACAAAGATATAAAAATATTAAGTTATACTATTAAATTATGGGAGAATATTATTGAAGCCCGTCTGAGAAGAGAAACTATTATCTCATATAACCAATTTGGTTTTATGCCAAGTAGATCTACGATAGAAGCTATTTACCTACTGAGAAGGCTCATAGAAAGATTTAGATCCTATAAGAAAGATTTACATATAGTCTTTATTGACCTAGAAAAAGCTATGATAAAATCCCTAAAGAGTTAATCTGGTATGTCTAGAAAAGAGAATGGTGTTGTATAAATATGTTGATTTTGGAATCTCGCATGTGCTACTGCCAGTTGTGAGAAGACAAGATTCATACCCATCATTTGACCTTTGACCTGAGAGATGATATTTATTGCAGTGTTGTATCACGTATTTTGGTAAACTAATGGCTTGACGTCCTACAAATTATATATCCATGTACTGGATATGTGGTTTTGCATTGTTAAAGAAAGAAATCGTCTTTTTGCCCTTTGTTGGGGAATATCAAGGAGAAAGAATCTATGCACTTGATTGGACATCATTTGGTACTAGTGTCGTTTTTGTAAATTATTTACAAATATTATTTTCTAATATTATTTATTAAAGTTTTATTTAAAATGTTGTTTGATCATATAATCTTTTGATAAAGACATGTATTAAATTACATACCCTATTGCTCATCATGAGAGATAACAATCCCTTTTAGTTTCTACCTATCTCCACTTTAGAAACAAAATAATTTTTCAATTTGAAAAATATTATCCACCACCAAGATCTAGAATTCTTAATTTTTGGAAATTAGAGATTACAAAGAAAATATTCCACAATTGGAGCATTGATTATAAAAGGGCAAGAGGAGAGAGCTCCTCACGATTTGGAGCTCTCTCTCTCTCTCTCTCTCTCTCTCTCTCTCTCTCTCCATTGTGAGTGTGAAAGAGAAAATGTGGTTTATGAAACCCTAGTTTCTGGTGAATAACGACTCTCTTTATTGAACATGGATTGAAAAGCTATTATTTGGAAGAGAAATTTCGATTGCGATAGGTAACTTTAAATTGCCTCTTGAATTTATTTTTGTTCCATCAAATTCAAATCCACTATCGGGGTTAAACCAAGAGATACATGGAACAATATGTCATTGTATGGGACAATGTATGATTGGATCTGCGTTTTAAATTTGATGCAAGGCTATTCGCATCATTACTTTTATATATATATATATATTGGTAAGCTTAGATCTTCAAATGATTAAAATTGTCACGCCTCTTACTTGTTTAGAGATACCCTTTATTACTACTAATTCCACCGATTCAGCTGGAATTAGTAGGAATTGACCTGACCTTGAAAAATCCAATACAAATTGGCCGATTCAAATATGCTAGAATTGAGGTCCGGATTGACCTATTCCTTTATGCTTTCTCAAACCATGTACAGAGTTGGAAGTCAGCTTTACCAAAGGTGCACAGAGATGTATGATGTAACTATTGAAATTTGGGAAGTCAATTGGAATTGGATAATTACTGGAGAAGCTCTTATTACTTGACATGTATGAAGCTTTAGTTGTAAACTTACTCAAAAAAACAAAAAATAAAAAATTCAGTGTTAATACCAAATCCAACATTTAATATTTTTAACAATGAACACTAGCTTAACCTAGTGACAGTAGTTTAGGTTTTAAAGTCGGTGTCTAGGAGAGGAGGTTTGTGGGAACAAACTCTACCATATTTGGGTGTGTGTAAGAATAAGTGGATGATCCTTTGCCCTATTTGCGCCTAGTAGGGTTGATTATTGACCAATGACACTCGGGTGAATAGAATAGCAAAAAAATTAAAAAATATTTAACACCCTTTAGCACAAAATAATAATAATAAAAAAAGAAAAATTGTCTTTTACCACCCCCAGTTTTAAACTTTATATGACATATCACCCTAATTTTCTTATAATATCAACCGTATCCCTAAAACATGATGTTGTTAGCTTAGAACTGAAAAATACCCTTTTGATCTTGTTGTGTCCTTCATCTTCTTTGTTTCTCCTTCTACGGATTTAACACGAAGGTCACATTTCTCACAGACATTTTTTTGAACAACCGACACACATTATGTGCCTTGTCTAACCCATCCTCTATGATCTCTTGCTCTTTCTCTTTGAATATGATCATGTAAATCAACCGCTTCCTAGAATAGATATCCATGAAGTGGGGGTAATAATGAAACAAGAGTAGTAGACTTTATCAAGCTACTTGGGTTAGAACCACTAACACGCACAAGCATAGTTCCAATAACCCCCAGTCTCAAGATTCGCTCAATCTCAAGCACAAGAAGAGCAGGGACGGACACCCTATCAAGAGCTCTAGAGAAAACAAAATTGAAATAGTGGTCCTGAAATTTGAGCCTATAAATGAGCCTTTTCCTTGAAAGAGAGAAAAATGGGTTCCAGTCAGCCGCAAGGGCATCAAAGAAGCAAGTTCTGCAATGTCGAGACATCCGAGGCCGACCCATCTCCAACACACAGAGTTTTCCCATTAGAATGCAACAATTGGTGACCCATTAGCTCCTTAAACAAATGGAAGGTGAAGTTGGTATTTTCTTTGCAGGACACCACCGAAAGGGTTGAAGGTATAAAAGGAACCACATAAGTAGACATAGGTTTCAGAAAATAGCAGCTAGGAAGAAAATGTGGATCGGCAGAAGCAACAACAACATCATTGTTTTGCTGGGGAAATCAAAACCCAATTTATCTTCTTTGTATCTTCTTATAAAGTAGAGAAAACTCAATTAATAAAAAATACAGGCCTTTGCATTGGATGTGTTTCAAGTGTGAAATCGAGGGCGAATGTCGTTTTTGCAAGGCATGAGGGGTTGTAGTGAGTGCAGTTGCCATTGGAAGAGCTTGAACCTAAACCAAACCTCTCATTCCGTATCCTGTCCACACATGTTCAGTGATGTTAAGAGGATGTAACGGCTTTTAATCTTCCGTTTGAGCTCTACAAGGTTGCCATTAATTAACATCGTGTGTGAGAGAGAGAGAGAGACCCTAAACCTGCAACTCAATGTTTTGGGGGGGGGGGGTTTCATGGAAAGTTACACTTTCCGTTTAGAAAATAGCAATCACATCATGTCATCACTTAATGGTTTTACTCTTAACGGTATGGATTTAAGAGTCATTTTTTATTGCAAAACAGGTACAAATTAGATATTTTGAGAAAATTAAGGTAATATATCATATAAAGTTAAAAAATAGAGGTGGTAATTGGGACAAGATAATTTTCTTAAAAAAAGTCATATTTTCTATTTTGTTTGTTTTTAGAATGGAATGGAGAAATTTTTTTGGTAGAATATATATAAATATTTTTGGCTAACAGAAAAGACGGAAAAATAGAAGGTTAGAACTTGAATGCTTGCGCAGTGATAAGAGTTGTATCTTAGGGTTTCTTGGCACCAGTGAGTCACAGTGACCAGCCTTGACTTAAGCTGCACAATCTGAGACATTCTGGGTTTGAATTCAATACATTGGATTGGGGGAAGGGAAGTTGCAGATGGAGTAAACAAGGGAAGAGAGTACGACAGTGCCGAATCTCCCGCTGGAGGTAATCATGTTCATACTTTACAGACTTTCCGTCCAGTGTCTTCTACGTTTGAGGTGTGTTGTTGCCAAAAAACCCCGCTAGTCGAACCTACACAAACACAGACGACGGAGGCCCGGAGCATTGTCCCGGGGTTAGTCCTCCGACGCTCAAGTCAGGGTCAGCCGCACAGTTCAATAAGGGAGTAATGGTGAGGGTATCAGAGCTTACCTTCTTCCTTCTTCTCGGCCCCCCTTATATAGCTCATAGGGTTTAAGGTTTTCCCTTTCCTTCCCCGGGTCCTTCTCGGGTCCACCTTCTTCCATCTTAGAGTCCCACTCGAATACGTCCATCCTTCTGGGGGGAATATTCCCTTCATGCAGACGACGTGATCCCGCGTGATTTTGTGAGCGTGCCTCAGTGATTGAGCGTGCTTGAGCGTGAGTGATTTCTTGGAACCTTCGTCCGGCGGAGGACACGTGTCTCAGAGGCGACACGTGTCGTCGCCCCCACCGAGAGGTCAATTTGGCTATATCAGGAGCCCCCTTACTCCCACTAGGAGCTTCTTCCTGTGGGAGTAACCAACATCTTCTTCCTTTTTTTGTTTTTTGGTTGACTTGTTCCTTCGGCCTTGGCATTACTAGCGACCGAGGCTTGGGGTCGACCGAGAGAAAGACCTTCGGTCGATTCGGATCGGCCTTACCGAGCCCCTTGCGGAGGCGAGGACCCTCGGTCAGGTTCGTTCGGCTTTGGCCGAACTCCCAACCGAAGGAGGGACCCTCGGTCAGGTCTGTTCGGCTTTGGCCGAACTCCCATCCGAAGGAGGGACCCTCGGTCAGGTCCGTTCGGCTTTGGCCGAACTCCCAACCGAAGGTGGGACCCTCGGTCAGATCCGTTCGGCTTTGGCCGAACTCCCAACCGAAGGGGGACCCTCGGTCAGGTCCGTTCGGCTTTGGCCAAACTCCCCACCGAAGGAGGGACCCTCGGTCAGGTCCGTTCGGCTTTGGCCGAACTCCCAACCGAAAGGAGGGACCCTCGGTCAGGTCCGTTCGGCTTTGGCCGTCCGTTCGGCTTTGACCGAACTCCCAACCGAAGGGGGGACCCTCGGTCAGGTCCGTTCGGCTTTGGCCGAACTCCTAACCGAAAGGAAGGACCCTCGGTCAGGTCCGTTCGACTTTGGCCGAACTCCCCACCGAAGGAGGGACCCTCGGTCAGGTCCGTTCGGCTTTGGCCGAACTCCCATCTAAAGGAGGGACCCTCGATTAGGTCCGTTCAGACGCAAACCTCGAGGCTTCGTATCCTGACGTGGCGGTGCCATTAATGCTCGGGAAGTCGTACCGCCTTTCCCCCATCTATATAGTGTGGGGGGGCCATTTGTGGGGCATTTTTCTTTTCCCTTCGGAGAGCTCACCTTCGGCCTCGGTGTCCCTTTGAACCTTCGCCTTCATCTTCCCTTAGTTTAGCAACACCCACAAGTAAGTGATGTCTTCCTCGTCGGGCTACAGCCCGTCGTCCCGTGAGAGGTCAAGACCGAAACGTAGGCATAAGAGTCCTGGGGAAGTCTGAGGGATGTCCTCGGATTCCACCGACTCTCCCTCCTCCTGTGACTCATCGTCCGCGGCCTCACCGTCGGGGTCCAGGGGTGGCTCCAACGGCGATGGGTTCAGGGAGAGGTTGCTCGATTCCCAAGCCCAGACCTAGGATCCCCTAGAAGTGGAGGCTTTCAACATCGTCTCTACAATGGACGAACCAGAACTGGAGGAGCTGAGGGCCTCCTTCGGTGTTTCGGACGCTTTCGAGCTCCGTCTGCCCAGACCCTCCGACCGAGCCAGCCATCGGAACTCTGAGGAGCTGTGCTTGTACAAGGAGGCCTTCAAGGCCGGTCTTCGGCTGCCCCTCCACCCCTTCTTTACCAAAGTGTTTCGGCACTATGGGGTATGCTCGACCCAGCTAACGCCGAACGGGTGGCGACAAGCGTTAAGCTTCGTCATCTTCTTCGTACGGCACAAGAGGCCCCTCTCCCTTCCCCTCTTCATCAACTGTTTCCTTCTTCAGACCTGCAAGGGGCTTACGGGTTGGTATTATTTTTGCCCCCGAAAGGACCTTCGACTCCTGAAGGGTTACCCGACTTCCATCCACGGATGGAAGGAAAAGTTTTTCTTCGTGAAGTCGACCGAGGGGGTGCCCTTCGGCACGGTCTGGGATATCCCGGACCTTAGGGATGTGAACTCCGCCCCTGCCCTATTCCGGGCAGACGCGGAGTCGTTGGCAATGGCGAGGCGGCAAGAAGGCTGTTCTCCAGTCGAGGCCGACTGCCTCAAGTCCAACGCCATACTCTTCAAGTTTGGGCTTAGCCCGGGTGAGTTAGGCTAGCCCCCGTCTGCTTCCTTTGAGTGTCGGTTCTTTGTGCTAATTCCCTTGCTTCTTCTTGCAGTGCAAGTCACCAGGGCCGAGGCTAAGGCCGCCGCCGCGGCGAGGCAGGCACAGATCAAGGAGGCCAAGGCACGTGACGCCCAACAATAGCCGAGGCCAAAGCGGAAGGAGAAGAAGGGACCGTCCTCTGAGACCCCGAAGAAGAGGCCCAGAGTCGAAGGGCCGAGTTCCGAGGCTGTCCAGGCCCTCGCAGCTCCAGGCCGAGACGGGCCTGCTCAAGACCCCTCCCCTGTCGCTGTCTCCCGAGGCCCGAGGGTTGCGACGACGAGGGCTGAGGTGGGGTTCGTCCCCCAATGGTCAGTGAAGGAAGACGACACGCTGGCCGTCGGACGGGTCCCCCGAGAGTTGGTGATGAAGGGGAGTCTTCCCCGAGATGCCACCGAGGCCCAGAAGCAAGGGACGGCGGCGATGATCACGTCCGCATGCATCTTCATGGCGGGGGTAAGCTTCAGTCCCCCTACCTTCTTCTTCTACTGTTCTTTTTTCTTTTTGCATTCTGACCTTCGGTATTTCGTGCAGGCTCAGAATCAGATGGGTCAGCTGGCGGCTCGAGCCGAGGCTATGTGCCGAGACCTTGAGGTCGCCGAGAGGGAGAAGGTCTCCCTGGACAACGAGCGCACCCTCCTCCTCGAGAAGGTGGAGCACTTGGAGAAAGAACTAGTCTTCGAGGGCCGAGAGTGCGATCGGAAGCTCTCGGAGCTGAAGTCGCAGGTGAAGGCCCAAATTCAGGAAGCCATGGCCCGAGGGGTCGAGGAGTATCGGTCCTCCGAGGACTTCAAGGAGGAGATAAAACGCGCCATCGCCCCGAGGTACACAATGGGCGCCACCGAGGTCCGAGATTGGGTCCTCGAGCGCTACCCTGGGGTCTCCTTTGAGGATAGCGGCCTCATCTTTGAGGACGACGATGTGGAGGCTGCCCCATTGGCCACCGAGGTTGCCGATGCCGATGGCGGAGGCTGCAGCGAGGAAGGTGAGGTCCAGCTGCATCGAGAAGTCCCCCAGACTCTCGGCCATGGAGGTTCGGATCAGGAGACCCTCCCAGCCGAAGACGAGGCCACGAACCCGACGGACGCCCCTTGAGATCACCTCGGGCCTTAGCTCAGACCACCCCCCCTTTTGTTATGTAACCAGCCTTCGGGCTTCTTGTAGCTTCGGGCATTATGCCTTATGTAATTAGCCTTCGGGCTTTTAATGTAATCCTTGCCTTCGGGCTTTATGAATGCAGAAGTCTTTTTTCATCTCTTCTGTCCCTTTAATGTTGTCTTTAATTCGTAGATAGGTGCAAAGGGACGAAACCCTAGTTGACCTTCTTAGGCGCATGGCCCATGGATCCAGCCGAAGGGTCTGTCAGATGCATGGATCTAGGTCTTGGCCGAAGGCCGACCCTTCGATAGTCAGACGGAGGCCGACCCTGCAATCACCAAGCAATTTTTACCAAGTGTTTTCCCTCTCGGCTCCAGCTGAAGGGTCTGTCAGACGCATGGATCTAGGTCTTGGCCGAAGGCCGACCCTTCGATAGTCAGACGGAGGCCGACCCTGCAATCACCAAGCAATTTTTACCAAGTGTTTTCCCTCTCGGCTCCAGCTGAAGGGTCTGTCAGACGCATGGATCTAGGTCTTGGCCGAAGGCCGACCCTTCGATAGTCAGACGGAGGCCGACCCTGCAATCACCAAGCAATTTTTACCAAGTGTGCACCCTCGGCTCCAGCCGAAGGGTCTGCTCCTTTGGTAAGTTCCCTCGACCCCGAGTCAGGTCTTAGGTCGACGGTGACCTTTGGTCAGGTCCGTTCGGCTTTGGCCGAACTCCCAACCGACGGGGGGACTCGGCCAGGTCAGCCCAGCCTTGTTTGTGCCTCGACCGAGGTGTGGACCTTCAGTCATCCGTTCAGCAGGGTTAAAGGTTATCAGCCTGGAGAATGTCTCAATTGCCGTAAACCAGCTCTCGTATTATCCATGAATGAAATCTTCCGGATTTTAGGATGAATTACAACTTAAAGGTGCACAAGGGCGATAATTGCAAAGAACTACAAACGACGAATGCGTGCCCGCCACTTCACTACTGGTGGAATTTTCTTAAATTCTGAGAGTTCCACGATCGGGGTACCCTTCCTCCCCCTGTAGTCTATAGGTGATGGGACCCTGGTCGTATTACCCTCGAGACTCTGTAGGGACCTTCCCAGTTTGGATCTAGCTTCCCTTGATGTCTTGGGTCCGACACTTCCGCCCTTCTCAGGACAAGGTCGCCCTTCCTGAACTCGTTCTTCCGAACTTTGGTGTTGTAGTGCCTCATGACCCTCTGCTGGTAGGCGGCGATCCTTTCTTGCGAAGCCTCTCTGGTTTCTGCCAAGAGGTCTAGATTCGCCCGGAGCCCTCCGCCGTTTTCATCTTCGTTGTAGTACCGAATCCGATGGGTAATGGCCCCTATCTCTACTGGGAGTACAGCTTCAGTGCCGTATGTTAACATGAAGGGTGTTTCTCCGGTAGCTAACCTCTCAGTAGTGCGGTAAGCCCAGAGAATGTGGTGCAACTCGTCTGCCCAAAGTCCTTTGGCATCATCTAACCTCTTTTTTATCCCTTGGAGTAGTGTACGGTTGGTTACTTCTGTTTGCCCGTTGGTCGGTGGATACCCGACGGAGGTTTTCCTATGGTTGATGCCGAGGGCCTCACAGAACGCGTCAAAGGTTGGATTGGCAAACTGAGTTCCATTGTCCGTTACCACAACCTGGGGGATTCCAAATCTGTATACTACCGTCCTTTGGAAGAAGTCCCTTATGTTCTTTTCAGTTATCGTCGCTAGGGCTTCGGCTTCCGCCCACTTCGTGAAGTAGTCGACTGCCACCACGGAAAACTTCCTTTGTCTTGTGGCCAGGGGGAACGGGCCTAGGATGTCCATCCCCCACATGGCGAACGGTACTGGGCTAGATAAGGACGAGAGCTCGGTAGAATGTAGCCTAGGCACGGGGGCGAACATTTGGCATTTGACACATTTCCTGACCAGTGATTCTGCGTCCTTCCTCATTGTCGGCCAGTACAGGCCCTGCCTTAGTACTTTATGCGCCAGGGCCCGGGCTCCAAGGTGTTGGCCACATATCCCTTAATGCACTTCCCGGAGTGCGTACTCGCCATCGGAAGAATCCAGGCACTTGAGGTATGGCGAGGTGAACCCTATCTTGTATAGCGTGTCGTCCTTCAGGAAGAAGCACGCTGACCTCATTCTTACTTTTCTTGCTTCGTCCCTATTCTCTGGGAGCTTTCCCTCTTTGAGGTATTCTGTTATGGCGTCCATCCAGCTTTGGCCGTTTTCACCTATGGGTAACACCTCGCAGGTTTTTTTGATGCTTGGCTGTGGTAGTACTTCAAAATACACCGCTCGTCCAAGTTCTGCGAAGTCGGAGGTGGCCAGCTGTGATAGTGCGTCTGCGCTAGCATTCTCTTCTCGTGACACCTGCTTTACCTCAAATTCCTTGAAAGCCGCTGACCTGTCTCGCACCGTGTTCAAGTATTCGGCCATCCTTTGCTCTTTGGCCTCGTATTCACCATTCACTTGCCGCACCACGAGTTGGGAGTCGCTATGTACTACCAGTTCCTTCACCATCAAAGCCCAAGCCAGATTAATCCTGGCTATTATCGCTTCGTATTCCGCTTCGTTGTTGGAGGCGTCGAAGTCGAACCGTAGGGCGTATTCTACTTTGAAACCCTCGGGGCTAACCAACACGATTCCTGCGCCGCTTCCATCACTGTTGGAAGCCCCATCCATGTACAGTGTCCAAGCCTCATCTCCTCGTTCCTCGGCAGATTCCTGTGGGTCATCGGGGATCGTTGTCTCCGCTATGAAGTCTGCGAGGGCCTGTGCTTTAATTGCGGTTCTCGGCTTGTACTGGATGTCAAACTCTCCCAACTCTATGGCCCAATTTACCAGGCGACCGGACATATCTGGTCGCTGCAGTATCTTCTTCAAGGGCTGGTCGGTGAGTACGCATACCGTATGTGACTGAAAATATGGTCTCAGCTTTCTTGCCGCCGTCACGAGGGCGTACGCCACTTTCTCCGCCTTTCGGTACCTTGTCTCGGCATCTAGAAGGGTTCGGCTGACGTAGTATATTGGCCGTTGTTGCCTTCCTTCCTCTTTCGTCAGTACGGCGCTTACAGCAACTGCCGATACAACAAGGTACAACTGCAAGGCATCCCCGATGTTCGGCTTTGTCAGCAGAGGGGGTGCGGCCAAGTATTCCTTCAATTGTTCAAAAGACTTTTCGCACTCCTCCGTCCACTCGAACTTTTTGGTCCCTTTCAGCGCTTTGAAGAAGGGGAGGCACCTATCTGCAGACCGAGACATGAATCTTCCGAGGGCGACGACCTGACCCGTCAGCTCCTGGACTTGTTTCACGTTCTGGGGTGACCTCATGTCCCGAATGGCTTGTATCTTGACTGGGTTGGCTTCAATTCCTCTCTCCGAGACGATGAAGCCGAGGAACTTTCCCGAGGCTACTCTGAATGCACATTTTGTTGGGTTCAGCTTCATGCCGTACCGTCTCAACACCTGGAACGCCTCTTCCAAGTCTTGGATGTGTCTTTCCGCCTTCAGGCTTTTTACGAGCATGTCGTCCACATATACTTCCATGGTTTTGCCGATCATCCCTTTAAAAATTTTATTTACCAACCTTTGATAGGTGGCCCCTGCGTTCATTAGTCCAAAAGGCATGACCTCATAACAGTATAGCCCACCCTCGGTTATGAAGGATGTTTTTGGGACATCAGCCTCGGACATTTTGATTTGGTTATACCCCGAGTATGCATCCATGAAACTCAGCGCCTCGTATCCCGCCGTGGCGTCGATGAGGAGGTCTATCTTCGGCAGGGGGTATGCGTCCTTCGGGCAGGCCTTATTCAGGTCAGTGAAGTCGATGTAGATCCTCCACTTCCAGTTTGCCTTCGGGACCATTACCACGTTAGATATCCGCTCCGGGTACTGGATCTCGCGGATGAACTGGGCCTTCAATAGCTTCTCTACTTCCTAGTCTATTTTCTTCTATCTTTCGGGGGCAAACGTCCTCTTCTTCTGCTTCACCGACTTCTTCATTGGGCTAACATTCAGATGATGCTCTATCACCTCTCGATCTATCCCGGGCATATCCGAAGCTGACCAGGCGAATACGTCAGCGTTGTTCCGTAGGAATGAGACGAGTCTTTCTCGCTGCAACCTTGGCATGGTAGCCCCAATTTGAAATTGTCGAGTGTCATCCCCTTCTTCAGCTTCAACTTGTACTAAATCTTTGGCCGGCTCCCCCCATTGATAATTGGTATCATCTCGTAGATCCTCTATCGGGAGCGCCTCGCCTGCCTTTTCTTTTCCCCATAGAGCTGTGGCGTAACACCTCCGGGATGTCTCCTGATCGCCCCGACACTCCCCGACACCATTCTTGGTAGGGAATTTCATTTTGAGATGGGGAGTGGAGATGACAGCCTTTAACAGGTTCAACCCGACCCTTCCTAGTATGACATTGTACGCCGATGTAATGCTCACCACCAGGAAGTTGATCATGACCGTTGCCTGGCGATCTCCGGTGCCAGCTCTTACCGGCAACTCAATCGACCCTTCCACCTTCACTGGGACACCGGAGAATCCCTGCAGCGGGTGTTCGACCTTCTTTAATTTTCCCTCGTCTAGGCCCATCTTCCGGAAAGCTTCAAGGAACAGGATATAGCTGAACTGCCGTTATCCACTAAGATCCTCTTCACTTTGCAATCCGCTATGGTCATGGTGATAACCAAGGCATCGTCATGCGGGGTCTGTACCCCTTCCAGGTCATCATCTGAGAAGGAGATAACCGTTCCCATCTTCGCCTTTTTGTTCGGCCATTCTGCCACATGTACGCTCCTCGCGTAGGCCTTCGCCTTCCTGGCAGAGACCAAACTCTCTCCAGCGGCTGGGCCTCCACAGATGGTCGCTATAACTCTGGTCGGACTCTTATTCTCCTCTCGGGGGCGACGCTCATCTTCCTCGGGTGTCTGGTTCCTTCGCTGTTCTTGATTGCCTCTGCGGGCGAGCCCCCTTCTCTCATAACGACCTCCGCCATCTCTCCGACGGTTATCCCTCCGGCCATTGCCATCTGGAGCCACCTCTTTTTCCCGGTCTACGAATCTGCCCAGGTATCCCCTTCTGATCATTCCTTCTATCTCCCCCTTGAGATGCCAACAGTCCTCGGTATCATGGTCATGGTCTCTGTGGAAGTGGCAATATTTGTCCACATTGCGCCTCTCGGGGTGTCGCCCCATCTTTCCTGGCCACTTCATGGCTCTGGCATCTGGGGAATCTTTTATCTGTATTAACACCTCTGTTTGCCTTCGGTTCAGGGGTGCGTACTTCTCAAACTTCCTTGGTGGATGCGCTCGGACTTTCGTCTTTTTCCTTCTTCGACGGGTTTATCATCAACCCTTGAGGGCCTCTTCCTCGCCGCCTTCCTTTCGGCTTCTTCATCGGCCTGGAGGGTTTCTTCCATCTGGATGTACTTATCGTATCGTGCCCTCAGCTCGGTCAGGTTCCTAGGTGTATGCTTCACCAGGGACCTCTTCAACTCCTTGTCCTTGACGCCTCCTAACAGGGCCGTGAACTCCTCCTTCGGGTCTAGGCCTCTGATTGTGATATTTTCTTGTTGGAATCGCTTCATGTAGTTCCGCAGCGATTCCCCTTCTTGCTGTTTGACGTTGGTTAGGTTCAACGTAGTCTTCTGGAGAGGCTGGCTACTAGAGAATCCCTTCACGAAGAAGTAACTCAGGTCGCTGAAGCTGTGGATCGACTTCGTCGGCAGTCGGTTGTACCACAACCTTGCCGCTCCTCTGAACGTCAATGGAAGGGCACGACACATGATATTTTCCGAGACCCGATGGAATTGCATGGCGACCTTAAAGCCTTCCAGGTGATCGATGGGGTCCCCTGATCCGTCATAAGTGTCATACTTGGGCAGACGAAAGCCGACCGGGAGCGGGTCCCTCATGACCTCATTAGCTAAGGCCGTGTCATTGGTGAGGTCGGGCTCGCGGTTTCCCGTCTGGTTTTCTGCCACCTTTCTGATCTCGTCCTTCAGGTCTAGGATCATCCTCTTTAATCCCGAGTCCTCGGACCTCTGTCTGTCTCCTTGGTGCGGATCCCCATGTGGGTCTCTGGCGGCGCGTCGCGTCCTACTTCGGGGTGCGAGACTCTCCCTTGCTCGGCTTCGAGGGTCACGATCGGCCCTTGTCGATCTTGTACTGCTTCGGTCTTCATCTCGAGCTCTCTCAAATTGGACGTGGGGACCTGGGGGTGCTCCGCCGGTCCTATGGGAGATAGCTTTGGAGACCTCCCTTATAGTCTCGGCCATCCGGTTATATTTGTCCTGGAGGTCTTCGAACTGCTGCCTCGTCACGTACTCCTGGGCTGCAGGAGGCTGATGGTCACTGCCTTCACGTACTGAATATCCAGCCGAACGCTGGTATCTGACGGACACTTCCCGATCGTCATGGCCCCTTTCTCGTCCTATCTCCACCGAGGGAGGAAGCTCCCCTGAAGGTTCTTCCCCCATGTCTATGTTGGACGTTGCTCTTGTCCTCTTTCGGTTGTAGGTTCTCCCCACCATTACCGTCGATTCCCACAGACGGCGCCAATCTGTTGCTGTAAAAAAACCCCGCTAGTCGAATCTACACAAACACAGACGACGGAGGCCCGGAGCTTTGTTCGGGGTTAGTCCTCCGACGCTCAAGTCAGGGTTGGCCGCACAGTTCAATAAGGGAGTAATGGTGAGAGTATCAGAGCTTACCTTCTTCCTTCTTCTCGGCCCCCCTTATATAGCTCATAGGGTTTAGGGTTTTCCCTTTCCTTCCCCGCGTCCTTCTCGGGTCCACCTTCTTCCCTCTTAGAGTCCCACTCGAATACGTCCATCCTTCTGGGGGGGAATATTCCCTTCATGCAGACGACGTGATCCCGCATGATTTTGTGAGCGTGCCTCAGTGATTGAGCGTGCTTGAGCGTGAGTGATTTCTTGGAACCTTCGTCCGGCGGAGGACACGTGTCTCAGAGGCGACACGTGTCATCGCCCCCATCGAGAGGTCAATTTGGCTATATCAAGGTGTGTTTGTAAATCCTGGCGCAAATTGATTAGTGAACCAAGTTTTGTTGAGATGCATCTCAGACGATCAAATGATAATAACATCAGTCTCATCATTTCAAGGGATCAAATCGATTTTTACTCCATAGATTATGATGTATGTGATGATGAGAATAGGGCTGTAAAGCTTAACGAAATTCAGTTGCCAAGTTTCAGAATAGTTGGTTCTTGCAATGGATTGTTGTACTGCGTTAATCAGAATAATGTATTTTTGTGGAATTCTTCTACTAGAGAGTTCAAGCAATTGCCAGATATTCCAGTTAAATTTTATGATCCTATTTCTAACTGTTGGGGATTTGGTTATGATCCGAAGGCTAATGAATACAAGGTGATAAGGATTGTCGAGATTTGCTATAATGAATCAGATTTGTCTACTCCTCGAACTGAAGTCATGATTTGCACATTAAGTACTGATTGTGGAGAAGGCTGGAGAATGTCCCTTTTTTCATTACTAGTAGTTCGTTAGCGACTGTTGTGGGTGGTGTTCCTCATTGGGTGGCAAAGAAAAGGGGTTCTCGTTTTGAAAAAAACCATCATTTCCTTTGATGTTAGGTTTGAAGAGTTCCGGGAGGTTCAATGGCCCATGAAGGACTGCAATGGGCACCTATTCTGCCTCTGTTCTGAAATTCATTTGGGTGTAATCCGAGGATGCCTCTCTGTACTTTATTGTGTTGGTGAAAATATGGAGATATTTGTTATGAAGGAGTATGGGATTCAGGAATCTTGGACTAAACAGTTTAAATTTGGGCTACAAAGACAATATAGGGTTTTACAATTCTCTCTGCCGTTTGGGTTTTCGAAGAATGGTGAAGTTCTACTGCTGGAGAGGATTCACAAAAACCTACTTGTCTACAACCCAGAAAATAATATGTTTAGGGAAGCTGCAATTCTAGGTTATCTTGCTTTGTTTATATTGGGTGCTTATGCTGAGAGTCTTGTTTCGCTTGAGTCTAAAAATGGTATTGAGGAACCTCAGCAAGTGTATGTGGCAATGAAGTTAAGAAATTAGGAGAAAGAGGTAACACCAAATCTATCTTTTCTTATCCTTTATCTACATGTTCATGATATTTTTTTTTCTCAATCTATTATACATAGCTATATTTTCATTGATTTGGAATTATTGGTAATGGAGTTTTTTCTTCCACCCTCCTTTCTGGTAATACTATTGGAAATGGATATTGAGATCTTTTTTTTTTTTTTTCCTTCAGGCTCCGTTTGTTTGCAAGGGGAATTTAAAGGGAAGGGAAGTGAAATTTTCATACTTAAAAAAAGAATGTTTATAATCATTACCCCATGTGATTCAATGTGATTATATAAACTACTTGATTTTTTTAACCATATTTTGTAATGATACATTTTATATGTAATTTTTATTTTACATATTATAGCAAAGGGTTTTTAGATGTAAAGTAAAATGAAATTTTATAACCAAATATGGAATGATATGAAGTAATGATATAATCACATGGGGTAATGATTACATATATTTCTTTTTTAAGAATGAAAACTTCACTTCCCGTCCCTTTAATTCCCCATGCAACCAAACATAGCCTCAATGAAGTGGCATAACTTCAATATGATTGATTTTCTGATTATTATAGATGGTTTGATTGTCTGAAAGTGTGACTTGGGCATGACCCCTTCTTTTTGGTTGGGGGAGGGGGAGAGGGGTAGGGAGTAGGATTTTTTTTATTTACTCATTCAAGAGATTTAGACAGTAGGGGTTGTTCTGCATGCTTTGATCTTCTATTCCTATAAGTAGAGGTTGGATCAAGCATCCTCTAATTCACTTTATATAGTGATGTAGGCATAAAATTATCCATCTTCTTGACATATTTCACTTTATGACTTTCAAAATCTTAGTCTCTCATTTCTCTTAGGGACTGATGGAGCAAAGGGGTAAGCAACAATGAGAAACCAAGCAAATAGAACTGAAAACAGCGGTTGAGGATCCGAACTTTGATGCTGAATGGATTCATGAAGATAGTAGAATCGCTTAACCCGATGACTTTCTGTTGTCTATTGTTATGAGGAACTTTATCTTTTTTTAGAACTGATGTTTAATTTGCTGAAGTGATGTCTACTGTGGTGTTACAATTATTACTGTATGCACACCTGAATCTCCTACAAGCTGGCATAGTATAGAGGGTGATGTAGATAGCAGGAACAAGGTTTTAAAACCAGTCCTGACCGGTTGTGGCCTTTTTTCCTCTTTTTTTGATGATCTTCATTCTATGACAGATCGTAAATGGTTCTTTGGTGTTATGTTTACCACTTCATATTTTACTTGGGATCACAGCAATCAGGTGGCATTTCGGAAGTCGAAACCAAATATTTTTGTTATTTTAACCAATGTTTCTCATTGGATTGTTGATCTTAAATTTTATGATCTGGTGAATTCTAGCAGTTCAATAGTGCAGTTACCTACTCCATTGATGCTTGATTCATTTCTGATTCTGTCTTCTTTGAGGTCTTCTTTGTCCGAGGATCACGCTCTGCTAATGATTGATAGAGTCTTTCCCCAAAAGTGCTGCTGTTGCTGGATGTGCTTCCCTTGTTGTATTCCATAATTGCTTTACTTTCATCATGGTAATTGATTTTGGTGTAGGAGCAGATTGGAGGCAATGGCCAGGGGACTTCTCCAAGGGCTTGAAGGAGTAAAGGTTATTGGGGTATAGATAGAGATACGAACAACTTCCATGGAGAATGCTGATTTTTGATAACAAGAATTCTAGTTTATTGCTTTGGGAGATATTTCGCATTTTGAACAAGATAGATGTGTTATTTAAGTACTTTAAGTCAATAGTTTGGCAGGTGTGTCTGGATGACTCTATAAACTATGTACTTGTATGGTTGTAAGGGCCAAGAACGATAGACTTAGGATCTTTACTATGGATGATGTAGGGGATATCATTTCGAGGTGTTTCTAATGACTTCTTGTTTCTAAACTAATTAGATTGAGTCTTAGCCTGGTTGGCCATTATTATTAAGAGTCTTAATGGTGATCTGGGACCATTGACAAAACCTTGATCCATAAGTTAGTTTCTGGTTGGAAGAAGTTTATTGAATTATAGTGTTCATCATTTTCAGTTTCTGGATGAAAGAACTATATTGGATTATAGTGCTGTTCATTACTCATCTCCAAATTGTCCTTGAATTCCAAGTTTGATAGCAATCCAATATTTCAATTTTACATGGTGTTGTATTGAGAAAGTAGTGAAGATACATTTAAAGAGTCTTTTCTAGAGACCTTACCATTGATCGATGTGAAAAATCTTGTTGTAAACAAGATTGGTGAAAAAAAATTGTAATCCTATTTTTTTTTGCCTTTGGTGTTACGCACTTATTCTTTCTACAAAGGTGAAATCTTATCATTTCATTTGTACTTCAAAAACTTGTAACACAATGTGAGCTCTTAAGCATGATTAATAAGTCATTTCCGGATTATTTTCAAAACCCTTTTCACTCTTAAGGTTTTGTTTGGTTGCAAAGGGATTGCAAATTTATTATGTGAAGTGATTTTTTTTTTCCACAGGGAAGCAAGGATTGCAAGGGTAATATATTTTGCATGTGAATTTTTTTTTGCATATAGATTTATATTGTCTGCACATGATAGGTTTTGTTTTTTAGGCGCTAATCCTTTGTTTCTATTTGGCTTCTCGACAGTGTCAAATTGATGCCATCTGGGTTTTCAAGAGTGTCAAATCTATGTAGTAATTTTCTTGAGCATTATGTTCGTGTTACAAATAGAAGAACTTGAGGATTAAGAACTGAGTACCTTCATGGGGAATCTTTGTTGGATTTGTTCAACTCCATACCCAAATAATTTCTTTTGCCAAAATAGATTTTTCTTTCTTTTTATCAGTTTTTAGTATTACTTTGTACTTTATATGAGTTGCAAGAAATACTTTTGTAAAACAAGGTAAACCGCTCAATAGATGGGTAGGTGATTTAAATCTGGTTCAACCAATACCTTACATTGTGAATCCTATTTTTTTTCCTGGAAGAAAAATTTAGCTGGCTGAAATACCATGCTCCCTTACATAAGGATGAATGCATTATTGTGTGAAACAACAGTTTTGAAGCTTCTCAATATCAAGTTAGTTGGACGATTGTTATTTTTTATGAAAGGTCAATGTATTTGTGCTTCCTTATGTGTTAATTATGCAGGGAGTGCACAGGAGTCAGAAGTACGAGGAATTCTTGAAGGACTTACACATGCAACACGATTAGGGATGGAAGATGCTATCATCATGCAGAAGGGGTAGTGAATTCGTTACAGTTGGGAGCACAAAACTGGCTGTGGGAGAAGTTTCCTTTTCTAGTAGACAGTAGGGATTATCTTTTAAGGGGAATGCCGTTCATGTTGGTAAAAAAGGATAGGTGTTTTTTTTGTTTTCATAGAAAAGAAAAATTGTCATTATTGCAGTAACGAAATTGCATCTAATGTCCCCGTCAGTGATGGAAAGGGGGAAATGCTTGGTCATAGTTACAAAAGCTAATTGGTTAACAAAAAGGACCATGTCATTGCTCGGCCTGAGCTGGAATAAGACAAGAGGGAGAGAATTATACATATTCAAAAAAATGGGGATGATGCTCAAAGGCCAGGAAGTGGTACTAGGTTTCAAAAAGAACTGTTCGACTCCTCTGCATCACTCCAAACTTCATTGATGGTCCATTTTTGTGATCTTGCATGTTTTAGTCCAAGTAAAAGACCGCTTGTGCTTCCTTCAATATGCTTTCCTGTCATCACATAATATCATTATGAGATATACTTTCCTTTGTGAAAAACACGATTAGGCAATCCAAAAAAGTTTTTAGAAGTATCAGAGACAATTGAGCATATCAATAGGAAATTGTTGAGGTTGGGATGTAAGGTAATTTGACATCACTAGTTATAGCTAGGATGACTGGGAAGAACAATATTTCAAATGCTGTGTATGATACTATTTCATTTAATCTCCATTAAAGGAGTTTTCTTTTCTTATAAAAAAAAACTCGATGATTAGATGAAAATAGTAAGCTCCAATTTTTGGAAAATCTGGATGATTTAGTGCAAGGTAAATGATTATTATAGGGGTTGATCTAAATGGAGATGTTGGGAGTAACTGTGGAGACTATGAAGGTGTAAATGGAGGTTGCGGGGTTAGGAAAATGAGCAAAGAGGAAGCTCAATTTTTAGACTTTGCAGTAGCTTCTAATGTATCAATTGTGAATGGTGTTGGTTGAAAATGAAATGATGTAAAGAAAATGAAAATACTTAAAAAGTAAAAAATGTAATCAATTATTAGCAATGGTGGCCTAAATAATGTGTGTGTGTGTGTGTGTGTGAGAGAGAGAGAGAGAGAGAGAGAGAGAGAGAGAGAGAGAGAGAGAGAGAGAGAGAGAGAGCAAACAACATAGCGGGCAAGCATATAGAGTGAACCAATGAGTAGTGACAAAATGGTATTGTACATAAGAGGGCAACAAGGTTATTTCATGTGATGAGTAAGATAGGCACAAAGGTGCTACTGTACCTTGCCCTGATAGCTCAAAGAACATTTTCCCATTGCTTATGGATAGGGTTGTGGGGATACAGAGCACTCCATATTGAGGGTGTCAATTACAGGCTTGGATCAGAAGGCCCGATCAAGCCCGATAATTTACAGCCTGAACTAGCATGACCCTATTAATAAACGTGTTGGGTTGCAGCCAACATGTTTATTAATAGGTAGTTCTCGATGCAAAGGTGCTTCTCGACCAGTGCCCGATTAATAGTCCGATATGTTTAAGGCCCATTTATAGCCTGCTTAGAGCATGTTTACAACCTGTTTACTAAGCCCGCCACGTTTAAAGATAGTTTAATGCTCAGTTGTAGCCTGTTTTGAGCCTGATTATAGCCCATTTAGAGAAAAATGCGTCACTAGCCCATGTAAAGCCCGAATAAGGCTCGTTTAGCCTGATTAAAGATCGGTACCAGACCAACCATATATAAATGGGACTAGGGGTGAATCAGGGCTGGGTTTCTTAAAACCTTAACCCAACCCTAGGTCTTCAAAATTCAACCCAGGCCCAACCCAACCCTATCGGGTTCATGTTTAGGCCCAACCTTGCTGGGTTCATTCCAACCCAGCCCGGCCCTAATTGGCCCTTTCAAAGCCGGGTTGGGTTGGGTTGATATTAGCTTATGCAATGGTTGGATTAACCTTGATTGATCTATTTTTACCATTTATATCTTATACATTAAAAAATGAAATACCAATAAGAGCTCAAAATTCTAATATAATAATTCAGAGTTAAATTTCGGGTTGGATTGGACCGGGTTGAGGCCTCAACCCGAGCCCGACCCAACCCTAACTCGTCCTTAGGGTAAAAAAACTTGGCCCAAGTCTTGTTCGGGCTCAAGACGGGCCAGGGCGAGTTCAGGTTGCCATGGACAAACTTTCTCCCCTAAATGGGACCATGCCTAACATATGATGACCGATCATTTAAACGGGCCAATCATGGTGCAAGGTCCTAAAGTGGAGCAACCCGACCAAGCTTGACCGTAACCAGCCCAACCCAATCGATTGACACCACTAGGCAGTATGGTAAGGGTCGATGATGCTTATTTAAGGCCACCCATGTAAGTCTCGTGATGTTGCAAGTTTGTATTCAAAACTCTAGTGCAAGTTGATCAGTGAACCTCACTCTTTTCATTATAAAGGTTGGAAGATTTCTACTCCATAGATATTGTGTGTTGATGAGATGACAAAAGTAGAGCTTAACTGAAGTTGTTTGCCAAGTCTCAAGCTAGTTTCCAAATTTCAGGTGCCCAATTTCAGTGTAGTTGGTTCTTGAAAGGGGTAGGGGATGTCCCCCCCTTAGATAAGACTTTTAGTCATTCTTTGAAGCCGTCTCTCATTGGTTTTGATACCGCAATGTTTCATTTTACCATTGGGATATTTTATTTTTTATCCGGATTGGAAAAATCACAGTAGTGTTTGATGTGGCCCAATAAGCAAATGCAATGACTAATGAAAAGATTTATGAGGCTATTTTATCTTGGAGACTATTTTACGACACCTGGATTTCACTATTGGAGCATCTATGCTAGTAAGAAGAGTGAGTGGTGGCATGACTTAGTCCCACCATCGTCAGTATGTGCGCTCGACAAGTTTATGGCAGGGTGGAAGCTCTCTTACCTTCAAGTGTTGAATCACGAAACCACACAAAATTAAGATACGTATTACAAAACTATCCAAAATGGTATCATTTCTTTGGAATGAGATCCTTTCAAGTGCATCAGCCCCTCCATCGCACATTGGACGATTGAGAGATATTTGAATGTGTGCCCTAGTGTTGCCAATTGTTCGATGTGCGTTGAAGAGGCTAGCGCATTGGAGAGGATCTGGGTTGCCCTCCCTCACCCCTCCAACACACTTTGACACATTTACCAACTCCCTTCTTCTATCTTCTCCACTAACCAGTTCCCTCATCTTCCAGGATCGATGTGGTGGAGGGTTGAGTGAGAGACATTATTTTGGGTTACAAAATCTTAAAAATTTTTGGAACCCATAAATGTGTAAACTTGTAATTAACGAAACTGAGTTGCCAAGTTTCAGTATAATGCATTTTTGTGGAATCCTTCCACCAGAGAGTTGAAGCAATTGCCAGATTTTCCAGTTGAATTTCGGATTGTCAACATTTACAATAGTGAATCAGATTCGCATCCTCACCAAACTGAAACTGAAGTCATGCTTTGCACATTTAGGGACTTTTTTCGGTTTTATCTAAAAAATCTTGCACTCAATTAATTCAAATCATCTACACAGGAATCAAATCGATTAACACCCTTAGTTTTAGGATATGATGATTTTTAAATTAATCAGTTAGTCTCGGTTCAATTTGATTCACCTAATAACCTGATAGATTAAGAAACAGTTAAGGACTGATTGTATCGGAGCAATTACCAATCAACCGATTATAAATTGGTTTGAGTCCTAGCCTTTAAAACTGATTACATATTTGTTTGTTTCGTCCTGGTCCTAGTTCTCAAAACTCCATGATGAATTAAGGCATGACCAACACCGACTTGATCAACATGTTTGGCACTGTTCAGAAGTGTCATATAACCACCATAAGTGGTGGATGAGGAGGTTCTATATTCACCGTGAGTGAATGAAACTTGGTCCATTATAATGTGACTATAGTTTTTTTTCTTTGTATCTTCTACGAACATATTCATACAGGTTATAAAGATTTCATGTGGCTCACACACCAATGAGATATGTAATGTCTATAGGCGAAAGTGAAGATAATTCACTGTATGATGGAAGAAAGATAACAATGGAAATCTCTCAAGAACACCCAAACTAGTGGTCAGAACTCTCGCACAGAAACCCTAATGTAGGTATCATGGACCTCCGCCCCAGGATCGCACTACGCGCCATATCGCGATCCTGGGGCGGAGGTCCATGATACCTATAGTGGCGACTCCATTGGGGACGTCAGACTCTTGATTGACCAGCTTTGTTTGTACCTTATTGTTTGTATATTGACATGTTATTTTTCACTCTTCGTCACTTGCATACACTTCTTGCATTGAGCACAGCGTGCCTTACCCTTATTCACCCCCGTGGTGTAGCTGCCAGGGTCCCTTACATATGTTTGGGCCGCCCTCAGTTACATCACACCCCTTGATACCGTACCATTTAGGTCTGGAATACGAAATTTATGAACGAGGGTGTTACCTTGCGTGCTTGAGGGAGATCACACACATTTATGTGTGCCCAAAGAGATGCTATTGGTTAACACTCTGAGTTCGATATGCTCGAGCTATTCCCCTATTGGTATATCAAAGGGACCATGTGCCTCTGATTCATTCCGTGTATACGAGTGATAGGTATATCGGTCTTGTCAAGGTAGCCTTTCCGGTCCTAAACCTAGTCAACATGCATCATGTACTTGGACATAGAACCAATGACTAGGATCAACACAACTAATGTAATATTGTTTGGGGTTCATGTTGGAATCCCTTGTAGTCATTTTTACCCATCTCAATCTACCATCCACCAACGGAAGGATTGGATTTATCATTAACATAAAAGGTGCTAGTGTTTGTAACTACACCAGTTGTTGATTCTTACAACTGCACCATATGATTGGTACCGTGGCTATATGCTAACACCACCAGTCCGATGTGGTATATGTCTCAACCTGGTAAAGGTTTCACACATGCTATCTCGATGTTAACGGTGGACCCAAATTCGTCCACCACGGTTTTTGATGATTGATTCAGTGTAGAGTCGCCTACATAAGTGTTCTTACAGGAACCACCTTTTGCTTGATCCATCACTTGAGAGTCTCTTCAACTTAGGCACACTTCTTTAAGTGTGCTGCTAAGTTGATGCCACTCTCATTTGAGCTAACTCTTGTTTAGTCCGGTCGTCCTTGCTTACGTATGTTTGGCTAGTCTTGTGTTCAAGTAGGAGAGTGTTGTGTATTACTATCTCACCATATATATTTGTCCTTTTCCGATACCAGTCAGTGCCGCCAACATCTTACCCCAATCAGCCTTTCTTGTTCATCCCACTTGGTTGGGATTGTCCTAGCAACCTCTCGGGACCATCATTCAGTGGTTCTCGATGGCAGGCATCCCTCCACAACCACCTTTGGATAACATGGATGGTCGAATGGCTAGGCTAGAGGAAATAATGGACAACCTCACAGAGGTGGTACACACACATATGGTCGCACCAAGGGAAGAGGTTCCGGATCAACGAAGTCGCCCTCAAACTCCTAGGTTTGTTCCCCAACCTCCCTACCCAGCCGAGGATGAGTATGACTTCTATGCCAATGCTCCTGCCGCCAGGGCAGTTGAGGATCAAGAGAAAAAGGAATTAAAGGATCAGGTCAACCGTTTGGAACACATTATAAGGAACATGAAAGGGGTAGAAGACCAAATTTTTGATACTGAGGGGCTATGCTTTTTTCCCCAAGCAATCGTGCCAGAAAAGTTCAAGTGGACATATGACAAGTTCGATGGAACTGGGGATCCCCATACCCACTTGAAGTCTTTCATTGGACAGTTGAGGATAAAGAGGTTCACAGATGAAATGTTGGGTCAAGCTTTTCAATTCTCTCTAACCGGTGCGGCTCACCATTGGCTTATGTCTTTAGACAAGGCATCCTATCACACTTGGGAGGACATTATGAGAGCTTTCACCAAACAGTATGGCTACAATACTGAAGTAGAATTAACAAGAAGAGAATTGAAAACGACAAGGCAAATGCCGAATGAAGGGTTCACTGAGTATTTGAGGCGTTTCCGTGACAAAGCATCCATGATGAGGGATCGACCAAGTGAGCGAGATCAGATTGCCATGATCATGAGGGGTGTGTGGTCCCTACAAGGATGTGTTGTTTGGCCAAGCAATATTAACATTTGATGGACTCAGAACGGCAGCCCAGTAGGTCGAAGATGCCCTCGCCCAAGAAGAGCTCCCCAAGTACAGCAAACTTGCTAAGAAGGCTAGTAGCAATAGAAAACCTCCTACCCAACAAAGGAATTTGGAGTCTAATGCCACGATGACGATTCTTCCCACAACGCCGGCCTTGCCTACTCCGGCAACGCCATTTGTGATTGAGCAAGATGCAACCCCCACTCCCCGTCGTCCTCGAAGGAAATTCACTGACTTGGGGACTTCTTTGAGTTCAGTTTTGAATCGTTTGCTTCAAGTTGGTCTTATAGTCAAGCCAGAGCCTAGACCCTTACTTGAGCGGAAACCTGATTGGTTCAATCCAAACCTGTTTTGTGACTACCATTCTCAGCAAGGTCACACAATAGATGGATGTTACAAATTGTAGGAGGCAATCCAAGACCTGCTTGATGCAAAGAAGTTTGAAATCCGGGTCAAACGACCCAATGTTGCTACAAATCCCCTTCCTCAGCATCGAGCAGTTAGCACCTTGTAGGAAGATTTAGGAAATTTTGACCCGACTTCCCTTATCAGTTTTCTATCAGTGAAGAGTAGCCAAGCAGAGGCAACCAACGTTTGAGATCTTAGCAGATTTACTTTCCCCTTTCTGGCTGATGTTGTCACTTCTAGTTTAAAAGAGTCTGTAGAGTCAGAGTTGAAGGAAGATGAGATCAATGGCCTGTATGATGAATCTGATTTTGAGACTAAATCTTGGTTTGGAACTAAATGCAGTCAAACATGAAGCTAATGAGGATTATGATATCATTATCCCTGGGGAAGGGTTGCAGGTAAAGCAAAGGTTTTCAGAGTTTGACGACAAGGTAGAGTTCTACATTCCGGGTGAGATAATAGCAGAAACTCGAAGTGGGAAGAACTATAAGGCAGCAGGACTCACAAAACCACTAGCAAGGCCAAAAGATCAGGGACTAAACAATAAGTTGATTGAACCGAAGAATCAAGTATTGAGACAGTTGCAGAAGACCCAAGCAAATATATCTATTTGGGGCTTGCTCATGGCCTCTCCTACCCACAGGGAAGCAGTGTTGAAATCTCTGGCAAGCATCCAAGTTCCAATTGGGACCGATTCGGCACAACTAGCGAGCCTAGTAGGAGCCGCGTACGTAGTGAACTCATTGATGTTTGCAGATGCCGATCTCCCTCTTGAAGGTTCGAACCACACAAGGGCTTTACACATAACCATTGATTGCAGAGGATGTCGAATTCCCCAAGTATTGGTAGACAATGGGTCGGCGTTGAATGTTTTCCCTCTTAGGACCTTTAAACATTTGGCATTTATTGAAGCCGAGATGAAGCCATCTAGTCAATGTGTTCGAGCTTATGACAACACTAGGAGGAGCGTGTTGGGAATTTTCACTGTGGTGATAGTAGTTGGACTGGAAAAATTTGAGGTAGACTTCCAAGTTATCGATATTCCTACGTCTTTCAATATGATTTTAGGCCGTCCATGGTTACACAAGGCTGGGACAGTTTCCTCTTCCTTTCACCAAAAGATAAAATTTTTGCTCAAAGGGCAGGTGATCACTGTCTTGGCAGATCCTGACTTGGTCAGCAAGATGGCATCCATTGATGTGGGGGAAAATAACAATGGTGAGACATCTGAATTTCGTTTGGGAGGTTTTGAGTTGGGCAGTATCAATGCAACTTTGGGGCCTAGTTCACCGGGAGAGAGATTTGCTTTGACAGAGTTTAACATCACCAACCCTAGAGTAACCAACATGCTCCTTAAAATGAAGTATTTTCCAGGCATGGGCCTAGGGGTGCGACAACAGGGTGACCCTGATATTTTATCTCTGAATGTGAACACACAACACTTTGGCCTTGGTTATGTTATGACAGAGGAGGACCAACAAAAGATAGCAGCCAAGAAGCAAAATTATGACATAAATTTTGAGAGATATGAAGGGTTGAAATACAAGAATGAGGGGAAGAATTTGATCCATATGCTTAGCAACGGGGAAAGTTCTGAAGGAAAGGCAACAGAGGCAGGTTATCAGTAGAACAAGACTATCAAGTATGGGCTAGTCAAGGTTTCGAAGTGGAACAACATGGAAGATGGATCTAAGACCATTAATATGACTCCCTATTTAAAAAATCTGAATGGTTATTTCGTCAAAGAAGGGCAGATTTATTCTATTGCGGTTTCCCGGAACCATGGTTATATGTGTTTTCAGGGGAGAGGCTACCAGGCTTTGAGATCTTCTTTGATTGCGCGATTGATTGGGCAGAGTTAGAACATTACTCACTAAAACAGTTTGAACAGGCCCAACAGGGACACAGAGAGGAAGACCTAGATGTTAGCGGTCTCTTCGATGAGGAGATTATGATGATTGGTGGGACCAATGAATCTGAGACACCTTCACCCCACTTGTTGATTCATCGTGCTGAGGGTGTCATTCCTAACTGGAGCTGTTTTAATGAGTTTGTTTACCCTGAGGAGATGAAATTTGTACCTGAAGAGTCGGCCATGTCTGGGCCTAAGTCCTTTAAGTTTGTAGGCAGTACACTAGTTGTTTCTCCTTCTGTTTCTCTCCATGTCGGAGAAGGTATTTCCACTTATGTAGTGTCGGTTCCAGTCGGAGCTAAGTCTAATGTTATTGTCCCAGTTATTAATGAAATGAATTCTTTCGAGTATATTGCTTCTTCCTCTTCTCCATCCCCTCCATCTCCTGATGATGAATGTTGCGATGACCCATCGCCTGAATTTCTCAAATCATTAAAAGCTATAAAGGAAAAGAAGGCCAAACTTGTCTGTGAGGATTTCCGATTGATAAATTTGGGGTTAGAACATGATCCCTGGGAGGTTAGACTTGGCATGTCCCTTGATGAGCAAGAGACAACCCAATTAATCGAGCTCTTAAAATAATTTAAGGAGGTGTTTGCTTGGTCATACGCCGATATGCCCAGTATTGATGCTAGCATAGTTCAACATGATCTCCCTCTTTTCTCTGATGCAAAGCCGTTCCAACAAATGATTCGGCGCATGCGTCCGGATTGGGCTTTGATGGTAAAAGAGGAGATTGCCAAGCAACTCAGCGTAGGGTTCATTGAGGTGACGAGGTATACTGAATGGTTGGCAAATGTCGTAGTCGTACCAAAGAAGGATGGTCGGATCAGGGTATGTGTGGATTTTAGGGACATTAATAGGGCAAGCCCCAAAGATAATTTTCCCTTACCACACATCGATCTTTTAGTGGATAATACTACGGGGCATGCGCTTCTATCATTTATGAATGGGTTTTCTGGTTACAATCAGATCCAAATGAATCCCAAAGATAAAGACAAGATGTCTTTCACTACGGATTAGGGCACTTATAGATACAGGGTGATGCCTTTTGGTTTGAAGAATGCAGGTGCTACCTACCAAAGGGCCGCCACCACTATCTTGCATGATTTGATACACAAAGAAGTGGAGGTGTATGTAGATGACATGATTGTCAAATCGATTAATCGAGAAGGGCACTTTAAGGCTTTGAGGGTTTTCTTTGAGAGGATCAAGGAGTTCAAACTGAGGCTGAACCCACAAAAATGTGTATTTGGGGTGACAGGTGGTATGCTTTTGGGGTTCATGGTAAGTGAGAGAGGTATTGAGATTGACCCATCCAAAATCAAAGCGATAACAGAAATGTCACCTCCTCAAACGGAGAAGGATATTCGAGGGTTTTTAGGAAGGATCCAATATATTAGTCGGTTCATTTCTCAACTAACAGCCATATGTGAACCGATCTTCAAATTACTGAAAAAGGATCAACCTAAGAGGTGGAATCCTTAATGCCAATTGGCTTTTGATCGCATCAAGAGCTACCTGGTAAACCTACCAATCCTCATTCCCCCTATTCTTGGAAGGCCATTGTTGTTTTATCTCTTTGTATTAGAAACCTCCATGGGATCGATGGTGGCTCAGCATGGTCCAGATGGGCATACAGAGCAAGCAATTTATTACCTTAGTAAGAAGTTCAAAGACTATGAGACAAGGTACACAACCTGGAGAAGACTTGTGCAGCTTTGGTTTGGGCAACAAGGAGGTTGAGACATTACATGTTGACCTATTCAGTCTTTTTGGTATCTAGAATGGATCCCATCAAGTATCTTTTTAAAAAACCCGCGTTGACGGGCAGATTAGCACGTTGGTTATTGCTCTTAACGGAGTTCGACATTGTGTATGTCACCCAGAAGTCCATCAAGGGTAGTGTCATCGCTGAACACCTATCCGCACATCCAGTTGTTGATACAAGGCCTTTGAATGACATATTTCCAGATGAAGATGTAGTTTCTGTTGAGGTTGAAAATGGGGTTGGCATTTGGCAAATATTCTTTGATGGAGCTGCCAATCACAAAGGTTGTGGAGCTGGAGTTCTACTTATAACTCCTGAAGGGTTGAACATGCCCAAGGCATTTAGGTTGGACTTTGAGTGCACCAACAACATGGCCGAGTATGAAGCTTGCCTCATGGGATTGAAAGCAGCCATCTCTATTGGGGTCAAAAGATTGGAAGTATACGGAGATTCGTCGATTGTCATATGCTAAGTCCAGGGTAAGTGGAAAACAAAGGAGGAAAAGTTAAAACCATACCAAGGGTGTGTAGAGTCTCTAATGAAGCAGTTCATAGAAATTAGTTTTGACTATTTCCAGAGGGACAATAACAGGTTTGCCGATGCTTTGGTTGCTCTCGCATCGATGGTTGATTTTGGTCCGGGTGAGCAAATATAACCATTCATTATAGATCGGAGAGATCATCCTTCACATCAAGGCTTCGTCAATGCCCTGACAGTAGATGGTAGGCCTTGGTTTGCCCATATTGTGGATTTTATCAGAGAGGGGAAGTACCCTGCGGATGCTACCCAAGGAGATAAAAGGTTCCTGAGGCGTTATGCCACCCAATTCATATTACACGAAAATATTTTATACAAGCGATCTTTTGATGGTGTACAACTGGTGTGCGTGGATGAAGATCAGGCACAGAAAATCTTGGAGCAAGTACATCAGGAAATCTGTGGCCCTCACATGAATGCCCATATGTTGGCTAAGAAAATTCTCCGCTTAGGGTATTTTTGGAATACACTAGAAGCCGATTGCACAGAATTTGTGAAGAAGTGCCATAAATGTCAGAATTTTGCCAACCTCATCCATGTGCCCCCAACAGAATTGCACACACTGAGTTCTCTATGGCCTTTTTCCACTTAGGGTATTGATGTGATCGGAAAAATTAACCCCAAAGCTTCGAACGGGCACGAGTTTGTGTTGGTAGCTATTGATTACTTCACCAAATGGGTAGAGGCTCAGTCATACGCAAAACTCACAGTGGAAAAGGTAGCCAAATTTTTGCAAGAACATATCATTTGCCGACATGGGATGCCCCATGAGGTGATTTCTGACCAAGGTCAACATTTTAGGGGCAAGGCACAGGAGTTGTGTGACCAATTCAGGATTGCAAGGCACATGTCTTCTCCTTATCGCCCTCAAACCAATGGAGTGGTTGAAGCGGCAAACAAAAACATGAAGGTCATACTCCAGAAGATGGCTGATACGAACAATGATTGGGATGACAAATTACCTTATGCCTTATGGGCTTATCGGACTTCTATTAGAACTCCAACTGGGGCAACTCCGTACTCTTTAGTATACGGGATGGAAGTAGTCCTCCCGGTTGAGCTAGAGGTCCCCTCTCTTAGAATCCTCATGGAGAGTTAGATTCCAGAAGCGGATTGGCTCAAGTCAAGGTACGAGGAGTTGAACCTCATTGATGAAAAAAGGATGAAGGCAATAGACAACATGAAGAAGTATCAACTACGAGTTGCAAGGGCTTTCAACAAAAAAGTCCACCCACGTTCCTTGGAAGTTGGAGATTTGGTTTTAAAGGAGCAGAGAGCACCCATTCATGACCCAAGGGGCAAGTTTAGGACAAACTGGAGTGGCCCTTTTGCGGTGAAGGAAATCCTCCTGGGGAAGGCAATACGCCTTGTAGATCTTGATGGTCAAGAACTACAGTACCTGACCAACTTAGATCAGTTGAAAAAGTATTATGTTTAGCCTCTGCATTCAAAAAAACAAAAAAAAAAAAGGGAATGCAATGAAGGAAAACTGCCTTTGAGGCATGAACTACGCTCGACCTGATTCCTAAATTTTTAGGATACGTAGGCAGCTTGAAAGTCAAAATTGAGCTCGGTCAATTTCTGCCACACCTCATAGCGGGTTGGACCTAATTTTCCATTTTTAGCTATCCCTTTCCCCTTTCAGACAAATGGTTTCTTGCTACTTTTATCATCAGGAGATGGTCGAGTTCGACTAAGAACTCTTCCCACCGTCTCTCAAATTTGGCGGATTCCAAAGAGTTTTCATCTTTAGTCCTTTTTTCAAAATGACTATTTTGATTGACATGATTTCTCTCGTGAACTCGTCATCCTTGCAAATAATTGTCTTGATCTGGCTCGAAGACTCCATCTACTGTTCTCCTATTCGACGGTTCCCAAGAGTTTTCAATAGCCCCTCTTTTAGCTTAACTTTTTCTTTAGTCAGCGTGATCCTCTCATGAGGTCACTATCCAAAGTTGTATCCGTACTCTACCCGTGGCAGAACCATCGGGTTAGTTTCCTTCGGTATGTGTGTCTTAACATCTGTTTTAGTTGAGGGTTTGGGCCCAGACATGATCGCGGTCATCTGAGAGACCAATCTTACATTTTCTAAATTAGCTCAAAGGATTCTTAGCTTTTGCAAATGACAAACGAAAAAAAAAATCTGTATACTTTTGGTGGATGTGTCATATGATATTTTCCTGTAAGTTGGTCCTTTCCTTAACTGACATTTTATGATGTACCCAGGAAATCCGAGTTGCGTTTTGTTGCTCCCATTATTATCATGGATGTTGCTTTCCGTCGATGGATGGTAGCAAGGAGGGACGACGACCCTGAAGTCCTTGAAGAAGTGCACCTTCATGCACTCTTTCAGCTCCAGCGCATCAGTCCATGTCGTGCTTTGATACATGAGGCATCTCGTTTCTGGATCCGAGAACTTCATGTTTTTCGATTCGGAACTATGGAAATCTGCCCTACTCTGGAAGAATTTCGAGCTTGTCTTGTTTACAATCATCGGGGAGATGTTTTTCGTCCAACACTGCAACCCGTTAGCTTGAGGTGAGACGATTCATGGTAAGTGATCGAATCAATCTTTATGCTGTTATCCAGGAGTTTGCCCCACTTCGATCAAATACTGAAAGCTTTAGGGTACATCGAAGGAATGCTTTCCTTTTCTGCATGATTGCTCATTATCTGTTGCATTCCCCCAAGTGTGGAGGCTTACCCATTATCATCAACGTCATCCAGCAGTTGAGACAAGGTTGTGACATTATCCCTACTGTTTTGGCAGAGACTTTGAGAGGACTTGATATTATGACAGGTCATCAAAATTTTCGCACTAGTGACTTTAATGGGTGCTTTGCCCTCCTCTAGGTATGGTTAGTCAAGCGCCTTCAATTGGTCCAACCTTTGGTTACAGCTCATTTGGAACCATTCGAGTATTTCAAGTGAATTCAGACCTTTAAAACCACGATGCAACAAATTGGCCTGAGCGACTGGGAGCCCTCACGGAGCGAAGCATCAGGTGGGAAGTTCATTGGTGGTCAGATCGGAACCCTGTTTTACACACTTCTGGATGTGACTATGTTAGATTGTTAGGCATATCCCATACCTCCTTTTACATACCGGCAAGCTTCATGCGTCAATTCGGTTTACCTCAGGGTGCTCTAGGGGATGTGGGTACCGTGCCTATCATAGAGGCTTTAACAGAAGGTTTGGTGAATTCCATTGCAGCCTCGTGGAACCATTTGGCTCGCCTAGGTTAAGGTTGTTAAATTGAAGATCTTTTGGTCTAGGCAGCGTTTACTGAGGAGTCATTCCCCACCTTTCTGCTTTTCAAAACTTGTAGTAGCCGTGGCGCCATTTTTTTCTCCTTTCAATGAAAAGACTCTGTCCTTTATGATGATCAATCTACTAGCAACATTCTCCTTCATGAACATATGGGCTTTGTGTGTTTTTACTAACCACTAACCTTCGTATGATGGTGCTCTTTCCAAGCCCCTTAGCTTTCGGATCTAGACCTCTCGTGGATTCGGCATGTGATGGCATCTCGAACACCATTGCGATCTCTTAAATTCAATGCAGCTGTTTGTTGCTAACTTTGCTAAGCTTCATGTCCTTATTCAGGTATTTGAGATCCAGAATCTCCTAAGTTTTCCTTTGCTAATTCCAATATAGGTGCACAACCAAGCACATCGTTGGCACCAACTTTCGTGAGAATCCTTAGGATCACAACCGAGCACCGTTGTTGATCCTAGTTGAGCACCATTGTTCTAGGATGATCATCCCCTGCAGAGAATTCCAAGGTTCATAGTCGTGCACGACGGTTAAGGTGGACTATCCACACCAACTTTTTGAGATTCCTTAGGATCATAGCTGAGCACCGCTATCGATCCCAGCTGAGCACCGCTGCGTGAGGACTATCCACACCAACTTTTTGAGAATCCTTAGGATCACAACCGAGCACCGTTGTTGATCCCAGCTGAGCACCACTGTGCGAGGATGATCATCCCCTGCAGAGAATCTCAAGGTTCATCGTCTTGCACGACTGCCAGTACGGACTATCCGCACCAACTTTTTGAGAATCCTTAGGATCACAACCGAGCACCGTTGTTGATCCCAACTGAGCATCGCTGTGCGAGGATGATCATCCCTTGTAAAGAATCCCAAGGTTCATAGTCTTGCACGGCTACCAATACAGACTATCCGCACCAAATTTTTGAGAGTCCTTAGGATCACAATCGAGCACCGTTGTTTATCCTAGTTGAGCACTGCTGTGCGAGGACAATCGCCCCTGCAGAGAATCCCAAGGTTGATAGCCACGCGGCTAGAAACTCAAATTTTTGGCATCACACTGTTTGGGCATTACCTCTGTATTGACCAACCGCGGTAAGTTTTCAATCATAGTAGCACCCACACGCTACCTAATTTTGCATGTGTTATCGATCGAAATTTCCTACCTTTGGTCTTTTCACTCGTTTTGCATTTACATTTGCACCTCCGCCATCCTTGAGCCGGATGTCGGCAGTACATTGCTCTTGGTGACAAAATGGTGTGTTCTTTTCTTTGCCTTTCGACCGTTACATAGGTCTTGGTCAAAGAGGGACAATCTGTAGACACCGAATTTTGTCACCCCCCGGCAATGATGACAATATGAAGGATTACATGTTGGATATTTTAGACTTGGAGAATTTTCAAACTTAGAGTAGAAAATGACCATATTTTCCTATAAAATTTCAAGAGAATTTTTTTTCAAAAATTAGAATTTGATGTTGTGGATTATAGTTGTTTGTCCCCTCAAGTCGGACATTACACTTTGATGCAAGAACTATGCGAATCGACGCCCGATTCTCTCTTTCATTATATGATCCGGGTCTCTACTTTATGCATATTTTTGTAAAGGTTCCCGGTCGAGACTACAATCGTGTCTCACATCATTGGATAGTGCTCGGACTGAGCTTTCTAACGACATATTACACGTCGAATTCCGACAAACGGTTTGAAAGATATGACCCCCGAAAGTTGACTCCAAAGTTTGGTATCAGATTCCATTCCGAGCAACCAAAGGGTGCCACATGGCGCCCAAACCCCTTTGTTCAAAAGAAAACCTTTTTGGACAATTCTCTCTACTTTTTTAGTCCCACATCGAAAATATGAGAGAATTGTCCCAAGTCCCAAGGCTATAAGAATAGCCCTTCCTCTCTTTCAAAAGGAGGAGAAAAAAAATTGGGAGAAGGAATATGGCCCCATGAAGGTTTTTGCTAATTCCCTCTCTCTAAATAAAGAATCTCTTCAAGTATAAAATTTTGAATGTGTAATCCTTTCTTAAGCCAGGAGACCTACTCTAGTTCGATTCGATTTTAGGCTTGAAGCACAAGGGTTATCTCCCCTTGTTTCTTGATTAAAGCCGGTTTAAGGTATTTATTTATTTTCTCCCAATAGCGATTTAGAATTAGTTTAATTAATAGATTAGTTTTTAATTTATTAATAATTGATTTATTTAGATTAATTATGTTTAATTAGTTTCAGTTTCGTTCAATACGGTTTATTAGATGTGAATTGATTTATTCCGGTCCAATTAAAGGTATTTAGGATTAATTGATTCTTTTAGATTAATTAGGTTTAATTGATTTTTTTTAATTATTTAACATGCTTACTTAAGTAGATTTGATTTGATTTAGTTTTTTTTTTTTTAATTGTTTTTGTTCTTTTAATCTAGACCCTTAGATTAGGATCTCAGCTGTAACCTAATCCCATTTCCTCTTTTTCTTCTTCCTCTCTTCCATCTTTCTTCTCCAGCCGCCCCTCTCCACTTTCTTCTTCTTCTTCATCCCTGCTGCAGCAACCGAATTGCAGCCACACCCTAACTCCTCTTTCTTCTCCTTCTTTTTCTTCTTCTTCTTCTTCTTCTTTTTCTTTTTCTTTTTCTCTTCTTCTTCCCTGCTGCTGCAACCGAACTTGCAGCCGCACCCTAACTCCTCTTTCTTCTCCTTCCTTTTCTTCTTCTTCTTCTTCTTTTTCCCTTTCTCTTCTTCTTCCCTGCTACTGCAACCGAAACCTGCAACTACTCCTTACTCTTCTTCTTCTTCATCCTCTTCTTTTCTTTCTTTTCTGCCTTTGCTGAAACCGAATTCCACCATCTTCTTCTTCTTCTTTTTTTTCTTCCCTGCTGCTGCAGCCACTAACCGGCAGCCACCGAACTCAACTTCTCCTCCTTCTCTTCTTCTTCTTCTTCTTTTTCCCTGCTGCTGCAGTTCTCTTCTTCTTCATCTTCTTTTTCTTTTTCTCTTCTTCTCCCCTGCTGCTGCAACCGAAACCTGCAACTACTCCTTATTCTTCTTCTTCTTCTTCCTCTTCTTTTCTTTCTTTTCTTCCTTTGCTGAAACCGAATTCCACCATCTTCTTCTTCTTCTTTTTTTCTTCCCTGCTGCTGCAGCCACTAACCGGAAGCCACTAAACCTGCAACCAAATCCATCCTCACCTTCATTCCTTCCATTGTCGAAATCTGAACCATATCACCATCATCTTCAACCTCCCTTCTCCATGGAATCGATCCAACCTTTCCTAGAGCATTGTATGTGTTCTTCTACTGTTTCTAACCAAGCTCTATGGCACCACATGTGGTTGACACTTTGGGTTACGAAGGCATCTGATAGACTGGGAAGGTGTTAAGCACCCAGTCTGCCCGGCCCTAAGGTCGGTCTCTTTTTGTTTGACCAAAGTTTATTTGTACCCTACTAACTAGTCCTAAATCTAGGTCACTGAAAACCCTAAACTAGGTATCTAAGCATAACATGTGAAAACCCTAAGCCAAGTGTCTAAATTATGCTAGCTAGGTTATGATCCAAATAATGAAATGATTATGCTAATTAAAAATTAAAAACCCTAAATGATTTAATTGATGTATTATGAGTCTTAGATTAAGCTAATGAAATAAGCCTAAACCTAGGATTAGTTTAGCAACTTATGAAACCCTAAATTAAACTAACTCGATTAATTGAGCCTAACCTAGATGGATGATTAATGAATTTATGAAATGCTAAATTGAATTAACTAAAATGATTAATCCTAATCCCTAGTAATTTGTGAAATAAATTATTGCAATCCTACTTAATCTAATTGGTAAAAAGACTTTTAAATTAAATGGGGCCTAATCAAATTAGAAAAGTTAAATGGGCTAATTACATTAAATGGAAGCATTTTACTAGTCTACCTAATCTAGTTTAGGAAGATCAAACTGAACCTATGGTTTAATTAAATAAATTATGAAACCTAATTGCCCTAATTATGTTTATCTTGAGCTAATCCTAAAATAAATTAAGCTTTTTAACATCGAATCATCAAGTATAAAAAAAAGACATGTATTATAAACACGAAGCATGGCAAACATGATATTGACTAACCTATCTAAATCTAATGATTATCAATGTGACAAGATATCCGAATCTAAATTAAATACACAATTAATTCTAAAAGGACACACTATTTGAGATGAAAAGAAATGGACCAAAACGGGTTCATTTTTATCAACCCGAGAACCCAAGTAACGCGTCTAATAATACGAGCCGGTTTGAGGGGGACCAGCCACGCCCATACTACCCTACGTCCTAGACTACGTCCCACGTATGTTATGAAGAGTAAAAAAGAAAAAGAAAATCATTTGAATTTTTGAATCAAGGAAAAGTAAGTTGAACTAGACTACTTTGAATGGATGAGATTTGATGATCTAAGTAATCTATCTAGTTTACTTGATTAAAGCTAAATCTAGGTTCAAATACATTATTATACGTACTTAGATGGATTGAAAATATTTTAAGCTAATCCTAAAAGGTGAGATGAACATATCATAAGGCCCCAAAAGGACTAATGAGATAAACATTATGCTAATTAGACTAAATCATTTTACTAACTACATTTACATAAAGCAAATTAATAAAATAAGCTATAATAAAATGGGAGTTTGATTAAACTACTAGAACAAATAAATCAAACTACATTGCAAAACAAAAGAAAAAAAGATGAAAAATCAAACTTTACAAGACTTAAACACATTGGGAATTTACAAAACTGATTTCAGAGATTCCAGTAAGGATTATAGCAACAACATTGTCTTTACTCATGGTTTCTTGACATGATCAGATGCCTTCGTAACCCAAAGTGTCAACCACATGTGGTGCCATAGAGCTTGGTTAGAAACAGTAGAAGAACACATACAAGGCCCTAGGCAAGGTTGGATCGATTCCATGGAGAAGGGAGGTTGAAGATGATGGTGATATGATTCAGATTTCGATAATGGAACGAATGAAGGTGAGGATGGATTTGGTTACAGGTTTAGTGGCTTCCGGTTAGTGGTTGCAGCAGCAGGGAAGAAAAAAAGGAAAAGGAAAAGAAGAAGAAGAAGAAGAAGAGAACTGCAGCAGCAGGGAAAAAGAAAAGAAGAAGAAGATGGTGAAATTCAGTTTCAGCAAAGGAAGAAAAGAAAGAAAAGAAGAGGAAGAAGAAGAAGAAGAATAAGGAGTAGTTGCAGGTCTTGGTTGCAGCAGCAGGGGAGAAGAAGAGAAAAAGAAAAAGAAGATGAAGAAGAAGAGAACTGTAGCAGCAGGGAAAAAGAAAAGAAGAAGAAGTAGAAGAAGAAGAAGAAGAAGAAGAAGAAGAAGAAGAAGAAGAAGAAGAAGAAGAAGAAGAAGAAGAAGAAGAAGAGAAGGAGGAGAAGTTGAGTTCGGTAGCTGCCGGTTAGTGGCTGCAGCAGCAGGGAAGAAAAAAAGAAGAAGAAGATGGTGGAATTCGGTTTCAGCAAAGGAAGAAAAGAAAGAAAAGAAGAGGAAGAAGAAGAAGAAGAATAAGAAATGGTTGCAGGTTTCGGTTGCAGCAGCAGGGGAGAAGAAGAGAAAAAGAAAAAGAAGATGAAGAAGAAGAAAAAGAAGGAGAAGAAAGAGGAGTTAGGGTGCGGCTGCAAGTTCGGTTGCAGCAGCAGGGAAGAAGAAAGAGGAGAAGAAGAAAGTGGAGCTGAGATCCTAATCTAAGGGTCTAGATTAAAAGAACAAAAATAATTAAAAAAAAAAAAACTAAACCAAATCTATA
>NC_056566.1:11238576-11274185 GCF_013358625.1 Macadamia integrifolia
AAAAAAAAAAAAAAAAAAAAACAATTAAACCTGATTAATCTAAAAGAATCAATTAATCCTAAATACCTTTAATTGGACCGGAATAAATCAATTCATATCTAATAAACCGTATTGAACCAAACTGAAACTGATTAAACATAATTAATCTAAATAAATAAATTATTAATAAATTAGAAACTAATCTATTAATTAAACTAATTCTAAATCGCTATTGGGAGAAAATAAATAAATAAATAAATACCTTAAACCGGCTTTAATCAAGAAACAAGGGGAGATAACCCTTGTGCTTCAAGTCCAAAATCAAACCGAATCGGACTAGGTCTCCTGGCTTAAGAAAGGATTACACATTCAAAATTTTATACTTGGAGAGATTCTTTATTTAGAGAGAGGGAATTAGCAAAAACCTTCATGGGACCATATTCCTTCTCCCAAATTTTTTTTCTCCTCATTTTGGAAGAGAGGAAGGGCTATTTTTCTAGCCTTGGGACTTGGGACAATTCTCTCATATTTTCGATGTGGGACTAAAAAACTAGAGAGAATTGTCCAAAAATGCTTGCTTTTGGACAAAGGGGTTTGGGCGCCATGTGGCACCCTTTGGTTGTTTGGAATGGAATCTGATACCGAACTTTGGAGTCAACTTTCGGGGGTCATATCTTTCAAACCGTTTGTCGGAATTCGACGTGTAATATGTCGTTAGAAAGCTCAGTCCAAGCACTATCCAATGATGTGAGACATGATTGTAGTCTCGACCAGGAACCTTTATAAAAATATGCATAAAGTAGGGATCCGGATCATAAAATGAAAGAGAGAATCGGGCATTGATTCGCATAGTTCTCACATCAAAGTGTAATGTCCAACTTGAGGGGACAAACAACTATAATCCACAACATCAAATTCTAATTTTTGAAAACATTTTCTCTTGAAATTTTATAGGAAAATATGGTCATTTTCTACTCTAAGTTTGAAAAATTTCCAAGTCTAAAATATCCAATATGTAATCCTTCATATTGTCATCATTGCCGGGGGGTGACAAAATTCGGTGTCTACACCTATCTTGAAAATTCCAACATCACTATATGGATAGGGATGTTTCAGTTAAAGGTAATACTAGTTGGGATATTGTTACCATAGGAAATCTGCCAGAGGAGCTAAACCTGCACAGGAATAGAAGGCAGAGGCCCAGAGGTATCTCTGAGGTTAGTCCTCCGACGCCCAAGTTAGAGACTGGCGAAATAGTATTTTCACAAGAGTAATGGTGTGTGTTGACCTACCTCTCCCCTCCTTTCGGGCCCTCTCTTGTAGTTCTTATGGTCTAGGGTTTCTTTTGCGAGTCCCCCTCGGGTCTGCCTTTCTCCCTTCCCGAGTTCTACTCGGATACGTGCTATTCCCCTTGTGGGTATCTTCTCCTCACGTGGTTTACGTGGTTAGAATTCTTGCGGCCTCTATCAGGTGGGCGATACACGTCCTTCTTTGGATACCACATGTTCTTACCTTACTGGGTGATTAATTGGGCCGTATCAGATATATTGGGTTCTTATGCTGAGTCTTGTTATTCTTGAGTCTAAAAATGGGATTGGGTCCTTTATTTATGTGTGTATATAATGGTTTTGTCTAGTTGTAACCTAGGTAGGTTACAAAACTATTGTGACTTGTTTTGGTTTTCTTAAATACCTACATTGTCAAAGAGGTGATTGGACTAAAGAGGAATCAAAATGTAATTTCATATGGTCCGAATGGCACATCCAATTCCTCCTCTCAGTCCTTCTTCAATCACCCATGGAAAATGCAGGGGTTCAATCTCAAAAATCAAAACCGATCTGGGTTACCTTAAAATCGGAAGAAAATCAAATCGGAGTGGGCCAATCGAATCTAATAACGAGATTAAAAGTCATGTTTTGGATTTTTTTTTTTTTTAATAACGAGATTAAAAATCATATTTTGGATTTAGTTACACAATCAGGTTAAATAATGATTATAATTTTTTCCATTTGATTTTAATTTGATTTTAATTCCTTTTCCCTTATTATCAAGAAAGTTCCTTTCCATGGTGAGGTATCAATATTGGATCAGGTTCAAGGATTGGGTTTAGCATCAACTCATTTTCAAGAATGAATCGTGAAAACCTCATCTTATGACGTCTGAAAATTAGTGTGCACTATGGGTTGTTTTCTTAAAACCATTATTACTTCTTTTTTGTTTTTTTTTTTGTTAAAAATTCAGATGTATTAAAAAATAAAAAAATAGGTGATATAAGATACATGCTAGGTCTAGAAAGACACCATAAGTAAGATCACAATAAAAGGAGGAGAATTTATCTCGGGTTCCTTTTCTCACCTTTGATATTGCCATCTACAAGGAAATAGAGCTACAACTCCATAGAACATAGCTAATAAAAGCCATGATTAATCAAAATAGTGAACTTCATCTTATAACTTTTGAAAATCAGTGTGCTCCATGGGTACGTTGTTTTCTTAAAGTTTGAAGCCATGATTGCTCAAAATTAGTGAATTTCATCTTACAACTTTTGAAAATTAGTGTACACTATAGATTGTTTTCTTAAAGTTCGAAGCCACGATTGCTCAAAATTAGTGAATTTCATCTTAGAACTTTTGAAAATTAGTGTGGACTAGGAGTTTTTTACCAATAGTCTCAAATCATCAAAGTTACCATTTACCAATTGTGAAGGTTCATTGAACAAGCAAGTGCTTTCTCCACAATATCAATGACCAATCGAGGTTAACTCTTTGGCTTTTCTAGTTTCCAGAGTGGAACAATTTCCATGGAGACTATATTTGTCAGACTTGGTGCTCCACTCCTATACCATATTGAGTTATTCAAATAAAAAAAGAAAAAGAAAATAGAGTTATTAAGTTAATAAAACCAATCATGAAGTCATTCCAGCTTTCATACTCAATCGATGTAAGATGTTTTTTTGAACAATGAGGAGTTTCAATTCTTGACTTCTAAGGTCCATTATTTAGTGGAATATTACCAATGTTGCTTAGCATTCTCCTTTAAAAAGGACAATAACATTCTTAAAGGAGAACTTTCTATCATCTTGGCCAATTGCACTGGTCTAAGAGAAATTTGGTTCTCTTGGAACAATCTTGTCGGGAAGATTTCAATGGAAATATTTTCATCTTTGTCAAAGCTAGAGATAATTTCTATTAATTTTAATGAATTGACAGGAGAGATACCAGCTTCTTTTGGGAACATTTTCTCCATCTAAGTTCTTTCTTTGGATTGAAATGGACTACGGGGAAGCATTCCAGAATCCCTTGGGCAACTAACAAATTTATAATTTCTATCACTTTAGCAAAACAATCAATCTGGTATGTTCCCTGTCTCACTATATAATCTCTCTTGCCTGGAAGTTATTTCTCTCATAGTAAACCAACTGCGAGGAATCCTTCCACTAGACATAGGCCTCACTCTTCCAAATCTAAAAAAACTACAGATTGGAATGAACCTTTTTTCAGGGAGAATTCCAAATTCCATCACCAACATTTCAACACTAGAAGCTATTAATCTCTCTGCAAACAGTTTTATTGGACCAATCCCTACCCACTTCGCAAATCTTCAAAACATTCGAGATTTCAGATTTGATACAAATCAATTTGGAACAAGGGAAGCTGATGATTTAGATTTTTTACATTCTTTGGTCAACTGTACACATCTAGAACATGTGGGCCTACGAAGTAATGGTTTTCACGGTTCCATTCCCAACTTTAAAGCCAATATCTCAACACAACTCTCATTTTTTCTTCTAGGAGACGATCAAATTTCTAGAACCATCCCTGCTGGGATTGAGAATCTTGTCAACTTGACCAGTCTGGGCTTGGAGCAGAACTTTCTGAAAGGTATTATTCCATTTGGTATAGGAAAACTTTCAAAGCTTCAAAGATTATTCTTGAATGGAAATAGACTTTCAGGACATATACCTTCCTCTATAGGCAGTCTCACTCTTTTGTATGAACTCCATTTAGAAGACAACAACTTGAATGCAAGCATTCCTTCGAGTATTGGAAATTGTCAACATTTACAATACCTAACATTTTAATAATAGCCTGCATGGCCCAATACCTAAACAACTCTTTCTTATATCTTCTTTGTCAGTATCTCTCAACTTATCGTATAACTCTCTGGTCGGTTCTCTACCAACAGAAATCAGTAACTTGAAGAGGATGATATTAACATGACTGAAGAACAAAGTGAAGAAATTGAAGAAGATGGTATTAACATGACTGTTGGAATCTGTCAATATAGAGCAACTACGACTGATTAGAAGGTGATTCTTAATTCATTACCTTTATGGTTATTGTTTTTTCTTAGCTGCTTAATGGTCTTGAAAGACTCCAGGAAAAGAAAGTCTTAAATAATGAAACAGAGGTAGGATAATCTAGAGTTATTCACATCATGGTTTTAAAAAAATGATATCAATACTGATTAAAACAATTATTTTTTGGACAAATTTACCCCCAATTAGAATCATCCCATCAATATTGGATTAGCAAAGTTATGGTATTGAGCATGAACCATACCGATACAGATCGGTTTTGTCAATCCGAATCAGATGTTCTAACCTTAGTTTTGATTAAAAATCATTTTTGACAGATTTACACCTAGTTAGAGCCATTCTATCAATATAGGATTGGGAAGGTATCAGTATCGGTTATGGCCTATACTGAAATGGATCAGCCAATATGCCTTATTTGATACCATTTTTTAAAACCACGATTCACATATGATTGTTAAGTTAAACTCTGCTTGGAGAATGTAGGAGAAATTTATAGATTAGATAACTATTTCTTTAGTTTAATTTGTGTGCTAGAGTCCAGAGATCTCTTAGTCCAGACCAGCCTTACTAGGTGGCATTTTAGAAGTCCAAATCCAAATCTTTTTGTTGTTTTAAGCAATGTTTTTGTTGGGTAATTGTATTACAATTTCTTACAAAAATAAAACAAATTGCAATACAAATCTTTTGTAGTAGGAACTACTATGATGTTGTAGTATTGATCCTTCGCTGAAATGAGACGGGGATAAACTTCAAATAGATGTTGAATCACCACCACAACAACTGAAAAAGCTTCAAATTGAATTGAGGTTGAGTCATACTTGTAGTGCTGCCTTTAAGGTAATTGATGTCCTCTACTGCCAAGAGTTGTTCTGCATCTCTACTTCCAAGATGAAACAACCTTCCACTAGAAGATGAGACAGTTCTTTTAGTCCATTCTAGGAGCATAAAACTATAGCACAACAGCCCCCTCTAACCTTACACAAGACTGAGAGAAAATAAAAGAAAGAGAAAGACTTATATGGTTGCAAAGAGTAGAAATAGATGGAGTGTCAATGTGTGAAAATGTATGTCTCTGCAAGGTATTTGGTTGGGTTTATATAGACCCAAAATCAACCCTTGCACCCTCTTGGATTCCCCAAGAGAAACCTCCAACTAATGGCAAGTTAATTGGAGAATAATGTCATATGAACATGAATTGGGAATTAATTCAATAAATTGAATTAATCCCAATCAATTCCTTAGCCCACCTCTCCACTCATGATAATGGCCATGAATGAAATTTAGAGCTCTAATAGGGTGTTATTGATCATTTTTTAGCCCACCTCCCCACTCATGGTAGTGACCATGAATGGACTTTAGGGTACCCACATAATGACATTGACCATTTACCTCCATTTGGCAATAACCTATGGCATGAATTAAGAATTAATTTCATAAATGAAATTAATCCCAATCTATTATTCCCTTTGCCCACCTCTCCATTTATGGTAATGGTCATGAATGGAATTTAGGGCTCCCATAGGGTGTTATTGACTATTTTCCACTACCTTGACCATAAGGGTCCCACATCATTACAAGTCATTAAACACATAAAATAAAAACCCCATTTTGAAAATTAATTATAATAAAATAAATATAAATTCTAACAATCCCCCATAAGTTTCAAATGACATGAAGGACACATGTGCTGTGACTGTATTAGACACTATAGGACGCATCATTGTAGGTGTCTTTCGGATTTGAACCTACACTAGGTCTAATGAGTCACGTTACAGAGTACGAATAGAGTCAGACTCCTTGAACCTTTCCCCATTGGTGTAGCTGATCGATCCATCAACCACATCCCATAAGTCGACATTTTGAGCTACCCATCATATAATCACTTTGGACTTTTGAACCAGCTATGTCCCTTATATTGGATTTATGAATGTTTAGAGAACTTGTCTATAAGTTCTCATCAGCGGCAGTTACACCCCCTACATCCACTTAGGTTAGTCCCCGATGTGCACCACAATTAACACACCCACATTTCCTGGGATTGGACTAATTAAGAGCTTTACCGCTCAACCTTTCTCCTTATGGTGGTACTACGATCATCGTCTACATCTTAGAATGAATACTTAAATAAGCAGTAGTATTGAGTTGGTCATCCATGACTTCGTTTATACCCCTTGAACCTAATTCAGGTATTAAGCCTCTTCACATAGGTAGGGTGTCCATCACATGACCTAAGGATTAGACATCAACCCCATTCCTGTAGATGCACTACACAAGTTCTTGATAGACATGGGCTTTGTGAATATGTCAGCTTGGTTACTTTCTGACTTCACATAATCGATAGCTATCATTCCTTCATCTATGTACTGTCTCACAAGATTGTGTCTTAGGCGTATATACCTCATTTTACCATTGTATATCTGGTTCTTGGCTAGGTGTATAACCGCTTGATTATCACAATGTAGTGATATCGATGGCGTCCATAATGGAATATCCGTCATTAAATTTCTAAGCCATTCGGCTTCTGTTCTCGCCTTTTCTAAGGCTATGAACTTAGTTTCTATAGTAGAGCTTGTCCCACAAGATTGCTTTGTGGACTTCCATGAGATGACACCATCTGTTAGTGTAAATACATACCCACTAGTAGCTAAGGACTCATTTGTATCCGAGATCTAATTTACACCGCAGTACCCTTCCAACACCGCTGATTTACCATTATAGTGCAAACTATAGTTTATAGTGCCTTTTAGGTACCTCAGTAACCTATCAATCGCACTCCAATGCTTCTTACTTAGATTGTGAATATATTGACTCAACTTTCCTACTGCAAGGGCAATATCAGGATACATACAATTCATTAGATATGTGACTGAACCAATAATTTGAGTATACCTTTTTTGATTCACTGGTTCACCCAAGTTTCTTTTCAAATGACATCTCATTTCGAAAGGTGTTTTAACCGCTGAAACTTCATGATACCCATACTTTTTAAGTATATTTTCTACATAATGGGCTTGGGATAATGAAATATTATTCTCTTACTTGATGATCTTGATCCCAAGGATCATATCAACCTCTCCTAAGTCCTTTGTGTCAAAACTAGACTTCAAAAGTTATTCACTATTTTCAAGTTTGTTCCCATTATCAACATATCATCTACATATAGTAGTATGAATATGCCGTTACCACCATGAAACTTGCTATATAAGCACCTTCCAGCTTCGTTTACAATGAAACCATTTGAAATTAGAACTTTGTCTAATTTTTCGTTCCATTGTTTTGACGCCTGCTTCAATCCATATAAAGATTTTCGAAGCTTACAAACTTTTTGCTTTTGTCCATTTACAACACAACATTCTGGTTGCTTTATGTAAATTTTCTCCTCTAAGTCCCCATTTAGAAATGCCGTTTTCACATCGATTTGATGGATGACCAGGCTATGTATTAACGCTATTGCATATAACCCTTACTATGGCAATTCTAGAGACTGGGGTAAATGTGTCAAAGTAATCAATGTTAGGCTTTTGTCTAAACCCCTTGACTACAAGTCTAGCCTTGAAACAATCAAATGACCCATCACTTTTTAGTTTCTTTTGAAATATCCACTTGATTTCCAAAGTTTTGGAATCAATTGGTAAATTTACCAATTCCGAAGTATTATTCTCCAAGATTGAATCTAGTTCACTCTTGATTGCCTCCTTTCAAAAGATGGCATCCGATGATGTAATAGCCTCTTTGTATGTAAGAGGATCCTTATCTACTAAATAGACAAGCCACTCATCATTCGAATATTTAGATTTTTTGAGTCGCTTGCTCATCCTTGGTTGACTTCCATCACCATTTCCTAATTCTTGATTGGTAATCCTTTCACTTGACTTCATTTCTCCGTAAGTCAATTGACTATCCTTACTTGTAGGTAAGTTGGACTTAATGAAAAATATATTTTCAAAGAACCCAACATCCCTTGATTCTATGATGCTATTTGTTTCAATAACATCATTCATGACTTTAATCACCATGAACCAATATGCTGTACTATTAGTAGCATACCCCAAAAATACACAATCACATGTTTTTGGTCCCAATTTTCTTTTCTTGGTATCTGGTAATAATACCTTAGCCAAACAACCCCAAATCTGCAAGTGTTTTAGACTTGGTTTTCTTCCAAACCATTTCTCAAATGGTATCATACCAATCTTGTTATGTGGGATTCTATTTGATAGATAACATGCTGTTAGCATGGCTTCCCCCATATATCAAATGGTACACTTGAACTCAATAAAATAGAGTTCATCATCTCTTTAAGGGATCTATTTTTTCTTTCAGCACCCCATTGGATTTTGGTTGGTATGGAGCAGTTGTTTCATGGATAATTCTATTTTTTTCACAAAACTTTTCAATGTTAAAATACTCAGTCCCTCTATCGGTTCTAAGTCTTTTAACCTTCTTGTCAAGTTGATTTTCAACTTCTGTTTTGTAAGATATAAATGCCTTTTCGGCCTCATCCTTTGATTTGAGTAAATAAATCATGGTATATCTAGAGTGGTCATCTATGAAGGTTATGACATAGTTGATTCCTCCCCTAGACTCATATGACTTATAGTCACTCAAGTCACTATGGATCAATTCCAAGAGATCACTCTTTCTATCCACAGTTTTATGAGGATTTTTAGTTAACTTTGCCTCTACACAATTTGTACACTTGTTCACAGGGGGTTCCACCTTATTGGTGATCATGTCTAACTTGCATAGTTTGGTGATATACTTCACACTACTATGACCTAACCTACAATGCCACAAATCAAAAAAATTAGTAGGGACAACAATGTAAGCAGAAGAAGTACTAGCTTTCTCAATTATAATATTTTCAATGCTTAGTACAAATAACCCCTCACTAAGGTATCCCTTCCCCACAAATACATTGTTCCTAGTGATAACCGCCTTATCACTCTCAAAAGATAATTTCATTCATACTTTATTAAGTAAAGGAACTGAAATTAAATTACGCCTAATGTCCGGCACATGGAGGACATTGGTGAGAACCATAATCTTCCCTGAAGTGAGCTTAAACACTACCTTTCCTTTTCCTATAATAGGAGCACTTTGAAAATTTTCCATGAATACCTTTTTGTCTCCCATACTCATGGAATAAGAAGTGAACATCTTTCGATCACCACAAATGTGTCTTGTAGTACCAGTATCCAATACCCAATCCTTTGATTTTTCAACCAAATTTGCTTCTATGACCATAGCTACAAAGACGTTGTCTTCAACTAGGTTCACATTTTCAGATTTTTTCTTCTTGAATCGACAATCTTTCTTGAAGTGCCCTGGCTTACTACACACATAACAAGTGAGTTTATTCTTCTTAAAAGAAGGCTCATCATTGTATTGACGGTTCTTCATTTTCTTGTCTTGTTTGTTGGTTTCTATCAAGTTCGCTTTTAAACGTTTCTCTCCAAGGTCTTTTTCACCCTTGTCTTTGTTTCGGTTCTTTTTCTCAGTTTTGATCCTTACAACCAACTGGTCCAAGGTCAACTCCATCTTTTTGTGTTTCATTAACAACTAAAAAACATCCCAAGAAGATGGAAGCTTTTCAATTAAGGCACCGGTCACAAATTCTTCTGGTAGAACCATTTTTTCTTTTGCTAGCTTTCCAACCAAGATTTGAAACTGATCAATTTGGCTTGAAATGGTGTCACTATCTTTCATAGTAAAATTTAGAAAGTTAGCCACAAAGTACTTCTTTGAGCTAGCATACTCAAGAAAGTACTTATTTACCAAAACATTCCGAATCGAATATGCATACTCCAATGAACTATACACATGGTATAAGTCATTGGGTAATGTATTCAAGATCCGATTTTTACATTGGTAATTCGCTTGAATCCAAGCCACCCTTTTGCCCTCCTTTACAGGATCATTGCATTTTTTTGGCATGGATTCAGTCAAGGCAAATACCATCCCAATTTGGGCTAATGTAAACAACATTATTTGCCTCTACCGTTTGAAGTTTTGACCTCCAAACTGCTCAATTTTTTTAAATTCAGTGACAATCCTCTTCTTACCCAAATCCGGAATAAGATCAGTTACCGACGGGATAACATTGGTGGGAATTGAATCAATGGTGGGTAAATGAGGAATCCCCTTACCATTGTGGCTAACATGAACCCCGCCTCCTTGGTTGTTAATTGTTTCTTCAATATTGATGTTTGAAGGATCTCCTACGTTGATAGTTCCATCAATGACATTATTGTTTGAAGCATCACCTATGATAGTGATTGAAGGACTATCATTGTTGTTGGAGTCATTACCTCTGTAGAGGCTTGCATCTCCAAGATCAGCCATGGGATCTTACAACTATCAATTACCTTAAACTTGTTGGGTAATTGTCTTACAATTTCTTACAAAAATAAAACAAAGTGCAATACAAAGCTTTTACAGTAGGAACTACTATGATGTTGTAGTATTGATCTTTGGCTGAAATGAGATGGGGATAAACTTCAAATAGATATTGAATCACCACCACAACAACTGAAAAAGCTTCGAACTGAATTGAGGTTGAGTCACACTTGTAGTGCTGCCTTTAAGGTAATTGATGCCCTCTATTGCCAAGAGTTGTTCTGCATCTCTACTTCCACGATAAAACAATCTTCCACTAGAAGATGAGACAGTTCTTCTAGTCCCTTCTAGGAGCAAAAAACAATAGCACAACAACCCCCTCTAACCTTACACAAGACTTAGAGAAAATAGAAGAAAGAGAAAGACTTTTTTTTCACTAAAGATGCATTATATTAAAGAGAAAAAAATAAGATGAGATACAATCAACCAAGAACAAATGAAACTCAAGAGAGCATTGCAACCCCAGCCCCCACCTTAAGCATTGCCATCAGCAGGGAAAAGGATGTGAACTAACAAAATCCAAAATTTGGATGGCCTTCAACATCTCTTCTGATCAGATATTTTATATGATCAGGAAAAATGATATTAGAGTCTGAAATCCCCATCTTTGCTGCATCTCTAGCCAGATAATCGGCAATCGAGTTTGCCTTCCTGAAGTTGTGAGTTATTTTTTATGAAATTTCTTCCACGAAAGTTTGAAGAAAGATCCATCTCTGAATGGTAAACCATGTGATTTTCTTTTCTGGAAGGATATCGCAACTGCACTGGAATCCGTCTCTACCCACAAGCGAGTAATTCCCATTTCTTGAGCACACATCAGACCCACCATTAGCCCTTCCACCTCCGCCTGAAAGAAAGAGAAAGAATTGTATGGTTGCAAAGAGTAGAAATAGATGGAGTGTCAATGCGTGAAAATGTATGTCTCTGCAAGATATTTGGTTGGATTTATATAAACCCAAAACCAACCCTTACACCTTCTTGGATTCCCTAAGAGTAACGTCCAACTAGTGGCAAGTTAATTGGAGAATAATGTCATATAGACATGAATTGGGAATTAATTCAATAAATTGAATTAATCCCAATCAATTCCTTAGCCCACCTCTCCACTCATGGTAATGGCCATGAATGAAATTTAGAGCTCTCATAGGGTGTTATTGACCATTTTTTAGCCCACCTCCCCACTCATGGTAGTGACCATAAATGGACTTTAGGGTACCCACATAATGACATTGACCATTTACCTCCATTTGACAATAACCTATGGCATGAATTAAGAATTAATTTCATAAATAAAATTAATCCCAATCAATTCTCTTTGCCCACCTCTCCATTTATGGTAATGGCCATGAATGGAATTTAGGGCTCCCATAGGGTGTTATTGACCCTTTTCCACTACCTTGACCCTAAGGGTCCCACACCATTACAAGTCATAAAACACATAAAAGAAAAACCTCATTTTGAAACTTAATTATAATAAAATAAATATAAATTCTAACAGTTTCTCATTGGATTTTTGATCTTAAACTTAACGATTTTGTGAATTCTAACAGTTCAATAGTGCAGTTACCTACTCCATTGATGCTTGATCCATTTATGATTGTCTTCTTTGTGGTCTACTCTGTCTGAGGATTATGCTCTGTTAATGACTGGAATCTTTCCCCAAAGTGCTGCTGCTACTGGATGGGCTTCCCTTCTTGTATTCCATAATTGCTTTATTTTCATGGAAATCGATTTTGGTTGTGTAGGAGGCAGATTGGATGCAAAGGCCAGGGGACTTCTCCAAGGGCTTGAATGAGCAAGGTTATTCGGGTATGAATCAATAGAGATACCAACAAATTCTAGGGAGCTGATGCTGTTTTTGAATAACAAGATCGTAGTTTATAGCTGTGGGAGTTATTTCACATTTTGAACGAGATAGATGTGTTATTTAAATACTTTTTAGCCAATAATTTGGCAGGTGTGTATGGATGACTATATAAAGTATGTTATTTATTATTTTTTTCTTTCTAAAAGGATCATTTGTATTAAGAGAAGAAAAAGAAAAAAGAAAAAAAAAACTGTACAATCTGGCTTTTAAAGAAAACCAGAAACATAAACAAAGTGAGGGGACAAAATCCGGAATCATTTCCCAACCTTCGGCATGGCTATCAGTAGGGGAGGAGATCCACTACTTCAGCAAAGGAAGCAATCCCTTTATGAATCGAAATCTAGGTCTTCTTTCAGCATCGATTCTAAGTTCTGACTGAATCTAACTAGGGAGAGACAGAGAAGAGAAAGTAGTTCCAGATCTAGCAGCCCGCTATGCTAGATAGTCCGCAATTGGGTTTGCTTCTCTGAAACAATGAGATAACTTCCATTGAATGCTATATAGGAAGGCACATAAGAAATGCCATTCTTGATCAACACACCATGGGATAGATCCTCCCCTAACTGCCATGACCACTGCCTCCAAGTTCGATTCAATCCACAAATGATGAATATTTAACAAATTTGCTACGTTAGCACCTAGAACCAGACCTTGAAATTCTGTCTCATAATTCATTTTAACACCAAGGAACTGGCCAAAAGTGTAGACTCCCTTGAACTAGAGTCATGAAACATTCCACCAGCAACTGCTCTTCGTGGGTTTCCAAGGGAACATCCATCAATGTTAAGTTTCATCCATGGAGGGGTTGGCAAACACCAATTGATAATGATAGTTTTTGGAGCTCGAGGAGGGAAAAGGCCAACACCCAAAATCTTAGAGATGTTCAAAGTTGCAAGAGAAAATTTATAGCATTGTAGGTTGGGGAAAGTTTCTCTAATAGATGAGCATATTTGTTGAAGAACCAAATCAGCTCTTAGCTTTGTTCCATCGTATATCCTAGAATTCCTTTGCAGCCAAAAGTAAGGAACTAAAGAGAAACCAGCCAACCAAAACTGATGGAGAGGAACAAACTTTCCTTGCAATTTCCACCACTTCATCAATTCACTAAACGAAACGACTTTGAAGATCGAACAAAAAGCCGCCTAGACTCCCTTTGCAAAATCATATTCCAGGAAAAGGTGTTGCAGGGATTCCCTGGAATTAAAGTACAAGTCACAACGAGAGACTAAGCTGATACCTTCTGAGTTGATAATGTCATCTGATACGAGTCTACCATGAAGGAGTTTCCACCCAAATATAGACTGTCGCGGTAACAGACCTATCTTCCACAACAAGGAGAATCATGGAACTTTAGGGGTTCTTTTTCTGAGCTCCTCCCGAGCTGATTTGACCAAGAGTTTCCCAAAATGTAGTCTTTCACACATTTATTTCTTGCGATTAATGAAGCATTAATTTACATCCACTAGTTCCTCAATTGACTGGTCCTCCAACCACCTATTAGACCAGAATCGAGCACACTCCCTGCTACCTATAATTCACCTTTCTTTTGAGGTTATAAAGTCCCACATTCTCCTAATGCCCGGCCACACTGAAGAAGATTTATACGATTTCCGAACCATACCAATCTTAGTTAAAAACCTCGCCTTAAAGAACCTCCCCATCGCAGACTCCTTATGCTTGACCTACCAAGCAAGCTTACTCAAAAAAACTCTATTGACATCCCTTATTCTTCTCAAACCCAAACCACCCTCCTCCTTGGGTTTACAAACATCTTCCCATTTGAATGAGATCTTCTTACAAGATTCCACAACCCCAATCCAATGAAATTACACAGCCATCTCTCCATGACTTTCACCACAGAAGACGGCCACCAAAAAATAGCAAAGCAATACTAGAAACAACAGATCTCACCAACTCTACCCTTCCAGCCATGGACAAAAGCTTTCCTTTCCACCCCGCCAAATGACCTTTAATTTTATCTATGAGAGGAAGAAGAGGCTCCTTCCTAACTCTTCCTTTAAAAATCTCAACTCCTAGGTATCGAGTAGGAAAATTGCAACTAGAGATGCCCAACTCTAGAGAGATACACTTCCTTCTCACAGAAGGAATCCCTCCCAAGAAAATCTTACTTTTATCAAGATTTATTTGCTGATCGAAAAATTCCTGGTACTACTGCAGGAAATCATTCAATCTTCTCACACCTCGGAATGCACTGTTCATAAAGATGAACACATCATCTACAAAGAGGAGATATCAAGGAACCCGGGCAGGGCAGGTGTAGGGGACATTGCCCATGATAGCGAAGGGTAGATTTGTGACTCATTTAGCATCTTTTTGGGTATTAAAAAAAATTTATGAGGCTGAATTTGAGGCGGTCATGTAAGGGATCTTGATGGCTAGGTCGCTGGGTGTTAGTGGTCTGTGGATTGAATCGGACTCATCTGCAGTGGTAGTTGCCGTTCAGAGTAATCATATCTCATGGTTCATTCTCCAAAAATGGCTCTACGTTGTCCCCTTCTTGAAGTCTATCCCTTGTAAGATCTCTCACTATTTTCGTGCAGCAAATCCAATAGCGGATTTACTAGCTAAAAAGGCGTCAAAATCTGGGATCTCTGAATTCTCGGTGTCCTTCCTGAGTCACATTGTTGATGACTTGGAAAATGACGTTTTGGACAGGCATAGATATCGGTTCTGCTAGGTCGCTGCTTGCTCCCTCTGTTGATGGCCATGCCAAAGGTGGAGGGTTTAAGTTGCTCTAGTGGTTTTGGCCTGTCTTTATATAATTTTGTCTTGTTTCTTTTTCCTTCCTCTTTAATGAAATAATCTTTTAGCAAAACAAAAAGATAGCAAGGAGCCTTCAGACCCCTAGTACCATTGAGAGCCTTAATATAATTAGTCTCCACTAGCTTCTGTAATCCTCTGCATAGAACTTCAAAAGTGGCATGGCTCTGAAATTAAGACTCCTCACAGAGGGACACTCTCCCTGGATCCAAAGGATCTAAAATAAAATGAAGACTTTATAATTTCAATCTTTTGAGGCTAAATTCCCTTTTAATGCCTCTTGGTCATTGTAAAGGGCCTGCTTCAAGCGAAGGTGTGGTCTTATCTCATATCTGGAACTCCAAAGGTTCAAATAGTATGATAGCAATCTGTTAGAAATGCTCTTATCCTGTATCTTGGCAACCTTTCAGGCATTTGATGCTTAACTATGTTCTTAAGCATCTACAACTCTTGAGAGAAATGTCTATATCATGTTGATTGAATATTTGAATGTGCATGGGTTAAAACTGTGTGCTCTTATTTTTTAATTTCAAAACTGAGATGATTGCATGTTACTCATACATAATCAACTCTCTAAAGTTGAAAAACTAAGAATTGAAGCATGCTTAGTTAAGTTGCAATTGAATGTTATAGGAATAGTGTTTGTTTTAAGGAAAGACATGCCTAATATATTATCATAAGCAACATGCCTGATATTGTCAGCCCTTGGGACGCCCTTCAAACAAGCTGGTTTAAGCTAAACTTTGATTGAGCTTTTAAGCATATGACAAAGTTTGAGTTTGATATGCATTCTTGAAATAGATGTTGGGTCTTGAACACATTTTGAAGCGAGTCAATACTATTTTTGCTCACTAATAATGCATTTTAGGTAACGATCTATTCCGAGAATGCATACCAAACACAACCTTGAAATTTTTGATTCATGTTAGGGTTGTCAATTGGGATGGGTTTAACTTCTAGCTTTCTTAGAGACAAGACCAGAAACATTCCACTTAAATAATGCCAAAAATCTTAGCATAGGCCATGTTTGGTCTCAAGTGCAGGCCAAGCTGGTTCAGGCCGACATTACCAAATTTACACCTGTAGCATACAGCATTTCCAATATGGACCCTTTGAAGCAAAATAAACAAAAGGAGGGAGAAAACCTCAGTTCAGGTAACATAAATCTTTTTTTGAATGCTGCTGTTATTTCTCTAGTAATACGGTAGGATAGTGTATGGTGCCGATGCTTTAACTGCATAGACCTTAGAAGGAAAAACCTCAGTTCAGCTGGAGTTTAGAGCATGAAATGATATCAGTTCAGATGGAGTTTTTAAGGGTAGGATAGTGTATATTACCTTTTTAACTGGAATGTAAGTTCATGAGGATTCATCTTAGCTTCTAATTAGATACTTTTCATGGGTTTTCACAAACTAGTTCAAGATCACAAGTTCTAATTTTTTTTTATTTTTTATTTTTTATTTTTTATTTTTCTTTTCTAGCTAATATGTGACCATTTCCTTTGTAGCTAGCATGTGGCCATTTGGAAGAATCACATTAGGTGAACTTACTGAATACTGGTTTTATCAAGCAACAGGGCAAATCTCAGTAAAAATGAATAGATATGAACCTTTCTATGTTTCAGAATGTTTCTATGGAGTAGAAGCTATGTATTTTGATGTTTGAACTGGTTTGCAAATATATGTTTTTCATTTGAAACAGAAATGGAAGCACAACCATGGATGTGTAACTATGGTGAAGGGATGATGGTCGTCAGAACTTCTCGTACGCAAAAGCATCCTGGGCAACGGTTTTACAAATATCCGTTAGCTGAAAAACATTCAGACTCCTTTATTTGGTTGGATCCAACATCAAGGAATTACTCAGAGACTGTGCACACAGGAACATGTCATTCAAATGAAAGTCTTAATAGGAACACATGGGTCATCTCAGCTGCTCCCCAACCACCCTATAGTCTACAAGTACGGAACCAAATACTAGTGGACCAATCCTTGCTCCACCATTATTGTGGTGTAGCCATCTTCCTGTGTGTTTGGGGGTTAGTTCTTTTATGCTATATCTTCTATGCATCATCCTTGTAAACATTACTACTGGTTTAAGGATGAATTGTTCATCTTGGGGTTATCTTATGATCTTATCTCAGAGTTATTAACAAGTTTTTTTGCAAGTAAGGAGTCTTTAGCTCAAATGGTAGAGCACCTAGGGTAATGCCCAGGTTATGGTGGTTCGAATCCACTAAGACTCTTCAATTCCTACATAATGCAAGATACATGAGTGAAGACATGAAGCAGCATGGACAAGATACCAATTGCACAGAAAGAGATGAAGCAGCATGGACAATCCTTAAAGAGTGATTACCAGGTCACCATATGAGGAAGTACAAGGTGACCATATGAGGAGGCTTTTTTCTTTTTCTTTTTTTGGGTCTTCCTTTTCTGTATTTTATTTGGTCACAAATTTATTCTGTAGGGGGAGACCTACAAGAGCAAAACCAAGATATTGGAAGAGCAAATAAGGCATAGGTTTGATGATGATGGAGCCTTGGGGCAGTTAGGTCTGCTTGAACTGATTGATGACTTCCAGGGACTTGGGTTAGGGTACCTCTATGAAGAGGAGATCAAGAAAGCCCTGGACACCATAATGTGCATCGAAGATATCAATTCCTGCTTTAATTCAACTAGAAAAGTTGGATTTCAATATTGGGCAAGGTATTCATCAGGAAAATGCAGCTGATTTATCAAGGTATGTCCATATAATTATTTCATTCTAAACTTGAATTCAGCCCAATACAAACACAAACACAAAATAATAAAAGCAGGTATGAACTCATAAAATCAGTATAGCAGGTACGAACTCATAAAAGAAGGTATGAAACTCATATAGGAAATTAATTTAAGGTAACAGAGGTGCTCCCAACGAAGAATCCAACCCAGAAGATCCACTGCACATCCATATATCATCGATCAAAAAACCCATTAACAACAACCATCGACAGACACTTAAAGATCAACTTACATTATGCTCCCAGATTGGGTCTTTGTTGTAGATCACTCCAACAGAGCTTCTAAAAAGCAAGATGAGTCTCGATTCCTTGAGTGAGAGAGAGAGAGCAAGAATAAAAGAGGATTTATGGTTTTTTCTTCCTTCAGCGATGTCTTCAGCAGAAAAGGCACTACCAGAGAATGATCTTGTACCAGAGAACGAGAGGTGAGGCAGAGAGAAGAGTCAGAGCTTCGTGCAAGGTCTTCAAGGAAAAGAGTATGGAGATTGAGGGGTAACATAGAGAGAGGTGCGGCTGAGAGGAGAGCTCGAGGTCTTCAGAACACAGAATGGATTCAAATTTGTGAAAAATGAGAAACTGTGGTAAGTTCAGGAGCTTGTAAACCAGATCAGAAGTATCCTTCTCACTCCAAATCTGCACCATCCATCCTCTGCAGGTAGAATAACACAGGATTTTGCAAGATCAAGAATAACAGAGGATTTTGATCCCCATTTTGGTTTTGCATGTGTTTTCTCTTTCTTTTGTTGGGGGAGGGTTTGGGGATCAGGCTCCTCTACGGCATGGCATGGGTGCATGGTAGTGCATATCCGACAGCCTAGAGCACCTCTTGGGCACACATCTATGTGTTGGGGTCCATGCCCGATATGCTACAAACCGTTGGAAGTGCACTACCACCCTTATCGCGCCATAGAGGAGCCCCATCCAGGTTTGGGAGGAAAAGCTTGCTGGTCAATTCTTGGGACACATACTAGAAATTTACTTGTATAAAAGGAACCAGGGAAGCATCCTATCAATAAAAATTTCAGAGAGAGAGATGGGGAGAGAGCGCTTGCAAGTTGTAATCTACTTGTACTGAATAAACCACTTGCCATTAATACTAAACTACAAGCAAAGCACGCTGTGTATGTGTGGGTGTGTGTGTGTGTGTGTGTGTGAGAGAGAGAGAGAGAGAGAGTAATAAAACTTGTATGGGTTGGTATCAGCTGGAATGGATTGATATTGGCGTTGAACAATCCACTGGTAAAGAATAAGAGTAATATGGTAATAAAAATGGAAAAAGACTGAATATGCCGTTGTCTATCTCTTTCACTTCCTCTTGAAAAAGTCCCCTATGCCCTTCCCATCCCAGATATATAGTTTATCTGATTTCTGGGAAAAAAGGGTGATGCACAGAGGATCATGAGGTCGACATTGCACGCTGTGTATCATCCCAGGAATCAGTATATCTTGAGGCTCGTCCCCGTGAAAGGATAGATCTGGCAACTTCAATTAGGAGTTACAACCCAACATTTCCCAAGGTGTAGAATGCGTGTGTAATGGCTAAATCCAACTTGGTAAACTACAAGGGACCTACAATGATTGCCATAGTTAATTCTGTCAACGAAAGCACAGAATGAGACTGATTTATGTGTCTATCTTTAATGATAGAAAAGAAAAGAAAAGAAGATAGTACAAAAGACATAATAAGACAAAAATCGTAATTTTTTTTTATCCTCTCTCAAGATAAGAGACTGCTTCATTAATGAAGATGTGGTTTAGTACTTAGATGATCTATCAAGAAAGCCATTCACCAAATTGTTGTTTTGGAGTTCGTCTTGTATTGAAAAAACAACACACATTCATATTCATACAAACAATTGTTTATTATATTATTTCATTTTCCGGGTAATGTGCCGATAACAGTAGTTCATTGGTGCAATTATGCATTCATAATTTCACATGGTATGATTTCAAGGCAACATTTGAGTGTTCAACATACGCACTTCTGGGTTGGAATCCAAAAACCAAATTGTATCAAATTCATCTACTTCTCACAAAACTAAGAATAGACATGAAATGGCTGGAGAAGAGAATCACACTTGAAATCTCACTTGAGTGTTCAACATATGCACTCTGGGTTTGATTCTTATACTGAGAGAAATAAGAGATTTGTTGAGGTAAGGACCATGAATGTGGAAAATTGAATTAGTATTCTCCTCAAAAGGTGAACATGGAACAGGAAAAGGTGAATGTACCCCCTCTATGAGTCATTAATAGGAAACTGATAGCACTAACAACATCACTCATCAAGGGGTGAACTGACGCTTCCTGTTGAAGACGCATGGCAGCGACTGAGACTGCTTGATTCAAACCTCTCACTGGGAAGTCCCTTTGAAGTAGTGGATCAGCCATCTCTGGGACCCTTTTTGGGTCTTTGGAAAAGGTTTGTGCCTAGGTAAGTCAAGGGAATGGATTGAATTTCCCATTTATCTGTACTGTGGTCTTGTCCTGATTTATTGGGAAGTAGGAACCCATATGTAAAGGGAATGAATGAAGGAACCACTGGATGTCATAAAACAAAACAAAATTTGCTTTTGAAGATGATTTCATCCCTTCCAGTTAGAGGAAGTAATGTGATAGAGAAACAAACAAAAGATCAAGTAGGCAGCAAATCATGGCTCCAGATAAGAGGAATAAGTTCCAAACTATCAATTTTGAAACACCCAGGAAAAAGCACCTCAGAAATTTACCTGACTTGCAACCAAGAGTTCCATAAGGTTACAGATCTCAGTTGTGATATAAAAGTTGTATGTCAATAGATTCCATGCAAAATTCAACCTACATGGCTAGTCAAATATAGATTAAGCAGTAATGGAAAAAGGAAAATTCAGGCACACACACATACTCTTACCTACCAAGTTCTGACAGAAAATAAGCCACTTGCACAAAAAATAAACTATCCAACTAATTTGATGGAAGCACAACCAACAGCAAATAGCATACTGCTTTTAGAAAAGATGAGGGGGATGGCTTCATAAGTTTGTTGATTCGTCCAAGCTCTATAGGGTCTACAAAATGAATTTTCCGGTCTCCTAAAAAACTAAACTATGACATTTATCCCATCATTTCCAACTGGGTGGTGATGCACGTCAGTCAAGCTTGAAAAGAAGAGAGAGCCAGAACCAATCAGCCCATGCAGCCTGGCCCATCAAGCCAAACCCTGCAGTAGCGGGAGCCTTGTGTACTGGCACACTCTTTTCTAATTAGAGGGTTGCCATATTGTGAGGAGATCTCCTTACCGATTGCAAGGAGGGATTACGTTTCAATTTATCACTAGAAGAGGGGCTGTCTACATGACACCACATGACCTGAAGTATTGAAAAAAAATAAGCTTCTGCTCTGATTGCTTTCAGACTGAGCATGGTGTCTCACCATGATGCAGTATAAGGCCTCCATCTAATTCCTAGGAAGGCCCATGTTTTGGGTTATTAAGCCCAAGTTCCTGCTCCAAGATGGCCATCGAACAGCAGGCCCAGTGAAAGATATTTGTCAGATCTTGTGGGGCCCAATGGATCTTCGCATGGGGAAGGAATTCCAGGGCTTGCGTATGGCTGGAATGGAACCCTCTTGGTGGGGATATGATAGATCTTTTATGAAGAGATTAGTTCAATTAGTTTCTATTTTTTTTTATTTATTTATTATTTCATTAGTTTTCCTTGTCTTTATTTTCTATTTTTATAGTTACTATATTAATGTTATTCTGTTTTGATCACAAAAGAGTATAGTTTCTATTTGTTAGGTTGCTATTCTAGTCATGAATTGGCAGCTCTATAGGCTACTGTAAGAGATCATGGGTGAGAGGCTTTTCACTATCCCCTTCTTTTCCTCGATTCCTACTTGTATCTATCTTGCCTGTCTGAAACAACCGGTGGGCCCCAACAGAACCAACCCGATTGGATGTGGGCCCAATTAAATACTTAGGAACCAAAGACTAGAAACAGTAGTTATTTGGTAATTAAAAGGACAAAGGTTATGAGAGGGTTTAGATTTATTGATTAGGGGTAAACTAGGAAGGGGAAAGACTCAATAGCAGGTTGTAATAAAAGGAGGAAGAGAGGGTCATTAATATGGGAGGTAAAACAAAAGAAGGGCTTTAGAAGAGGAGAGTAACATATGAAAGGAAAAGGGGTAATCTTGTGATGCCAAATACTTAGTGGCAGGGTGTAAATAAAGGGGAAAAAGGAGGGGTATTAATCTGGATTGGAAAAAGGGACTATCACAAAAAGATAAAACACTAACGGACAAAGGTACAAAGACAAAAATACCTTAAGTCCAAGAGATAAACAAAATGAAAGGGAATTAAAGATATGGGCAATAAGGGAAATCAACAATAAAATAATTATGACAAGAGGGAAGGCTTTAAAACTTATAAGAACCGTGAGGAGAGAGGAGTCTTCTTCTTCCTTGCTTCACAAACCCATGGCAGAAAGACCAGCCAGACTTAGGTGCAGAGATCTCCTTTAATATTTGTCTATTGAGCCTAAAATTCCAGGCGAAGGATCTCAAGGAGAAGGTCTACCAAACCCACCAGGAAGCTGCTCAGATCAGCAGATTGGAATGATGTGGGAAGCTCCTGAAACTGAAGCTGGCTATAGATGATAGAGAACCCTTAGGGAAGGAAGGGGAAATCAGAGTAGAGATGGGGAAAAGGAGATCACACTCACACATTCATTCAATAATCAAATTGCTCTCTAAATCTTCAGTCGATTACAACCAATATATAGAAAAATAGGAACATGAAATTAGAAACTTAACTGAAATGGAAACTAGCCTAAATTAGGAAACAACTATAAAAGGAAACCAAAGCAAGGAAATAAATCCTACTCCTACGTTCAAGTTTGGAAACTAAAAGCATGAAATAAAATACTGGGTAAACTACTAATTTTATTTCCAACCCTTGTTGGACCAAAACCCTGGGCTGGACCGGTTCTTCTTGGCTCTTGGCTTCCAAAGCCGGTCATGCTGGTCCAACCAAGAAAGGGCAGCCGTATCTGCATCAATAGATGTTGCTGGAACCCAGTTGCAGGTTTTGCTCCTCACCACAGGAAGGGTCTTTGGATCTGAAGTACCAGGGTACAGCCACGCAGGGGGGGTTTCACCACTCAATTCATTAATCAACTCTCTGATTTGGGTTACATGCTTAATTTATAAAAACTAAAATTAAAAACTTCCTAATTAAGTCAAAGAATAAAATAAAATTAAAATCTACTAAAATCTAGACTAATAGGATTAGAAGTAAATAAGGACTCAAATAGGAAACTATTTTTCCTATCTAGAAACTACCCCAAAATAAAAGATTACAGTTATTCTCAAATAAAATAAAATCCTAGAATATTCTAATAATATTGAACCCAAATCAGTAACTTGGAACCCAAATTGGATCTGGATCTGGGTCTTGGTCCGGGTTCTAGAGCGGGTTTGGGTCGATCCATCGGAGCGCTGCTACATCACATAGTTTCTTCATTGCTACCTGAATGATTGGAGCACCAAAGCCTGGACTACTGAATCCATCTGAAGGTGTTCCGGGAAAGCACATCTTCTAGCTTGCATCTGTACTGTGGTGGAGATAACTGCTGCAACTTCGTCACTGTAATTGCAGATCCAGCCACTGATCCGATCATATTTTGACAGTCTGATGCCCTCCTTCTTCCTTCGCTGGTGGTTTTAGCCTTTTAGGTGATCCAAAGGCTCAACTAGCCACAACAGTGAATTAATATTTGAGGCCATACTTTCTAATTTTAGATATTCTTTGATATCTGTCAATCCAACCATCAGCTTGGGCTGGGATTTTGAGCAATTTAGTCTGAAAGTACTTCACTAATTATTGATTGATGGAGCTCTACTAATGAGCCTCTCTCCTTTTGCGAGGCAGTTAAGAAGCATTCTTCTCGATCGAGGAAGCAATTCATCCCCACCCAGTCAGAAGCAGATTGCATAGATACCCCTTCCGTAGAATTCTTTGACCGGCACCATATAACAAGATCAGAGTGGGTTTTGTCTCACTGAAACCATTCCTCCAACCCCTCTTCCTCTTTCCATCCAATGAAACCTTCCTATTATTAACTAGCTCTGCCATCCACAGCAAAGGAAGGATAAGCAATCATTGATATCTTTCTTTTTATCTAGTCTTCCATCGCAACAGAGCAAGTCTAGTACTCCAAGGCCATAGGATGAAAGGACTTGGTCATATCCCCCCTCCTCCTTTCTTCTCCCCCTTCTTCTCTATCCTTTTCAGTTTCTGTTTTTATACTCTACAACTGTGAGCACTTGGAGGCACCTGAGCCCTTATTGGAGACTATTTAACTGTCTGTTAATGCCTTTACCATGTTCCATCGAGTTCCATTGTCTTATTGAGAAACTGAAGATTGGAAGCCAAGATATACTCTGCAGTACTACAGTTTTGGAGATTTCTGGCAGCAAAACTTCAAATGATGATATTTCTTCATTCATTCATTAACTGAAGACCATCTTCTAGTATGTGGTTCACCCTATTTATGGCCACCTTGGACAGTAGTTTTAAGGCCATCCAATGGCTATAAACTTCTGTGCTATTAAGTTTCTAAATCTGAGCCTTATGTTTCTAATTTTGATTCATATTCATAGCTGATGATCTAGCCATCAGATGAGGTTCACGTTTTTGAAGAGTTAAAGGTCTCCTTATACCTTAGCTCCAAATGGGAGTCGAGGCCCATCAGTAATCAGTAGTGGCCTTGGGGCTATTACTGATGTTCTTCATTAGTTTCTATGTTGAGGGATATTCTGTCAACTCAGTTTCTAGTTTACTGTTGCAACAGAGTGTGGGAATGTCTTACTATGCTTGTTAATTACAGTTTTACATTATATTGACAGTATTCTGACCTATAGAACAAGGGTTTTCTTAGTTAATAATTTGGACAGAAGGTGGCACTACAGTAACTGTACTGTTGCAGTGTTAGATCAATCTCTGTGGTTTAATATTGTGTCAGTTCCCTTTCCTGTTTGTCGGATTGTTAAGCTTAATACTACCCTATTCCTACAGTTAAGAAGAGTTTTACTTTCTGTAAATCAATGCCATCAGTCTTGTTGTTCGGCTGGGTTTTGTACTTGTTGTTTAGTGACCTTAGACCCATGAATTTTGTTTAGAGCCATAGCAGAGGGCAGTACAAGGACTTCAAATTCGGTTCATGATCCTTTAAATTGTATGTTGGAGATGATGCAACAGAGGTCGGCAGAACAAAAGTAACTTTCTGAAAACATGGCAGCCATGGAGCAATGGATGAGTACCCCTATCAGGGGTAGTAAGAGGTAGCCCACTCATTCTACAACAAACAACACTCAGAGATTTCCCGGTAGAGGGCCACAGAGAGTTCACACATACACCCCTCAGCCTACTACAGGAATACTTGAGGTCATACTTTGAAGGTAGCAATGGTGGACACTGGTCAGCATAAACATTTTGATGATTTGTTAAAGGGTTTGAATCGAGTTGAAAGAATACAGAGAAAACTTCGACCCACAAACTTTTATGATTGGTTGAATGCTCTGGATAGATACAGACTTAGGTAGCCTGCAACAACTTGAAAATTTGTTTAAAGTTCTTCCCAGTTAACTTACATAATCCAAGTTCATACTTTGTTACTTTTGAGATAAGGAATAAGTATTGCAGTTAACTTGAATTTCAATAAGCTGATATACTATAGTACTGATTTCCACACCTTGGTTTAAAAAGGGGGCAATTACTAATACAGAGAGAAGGAAAAATGATGAAGAAACTCTAACCAGAAAGACTGACATAGACAGCTGTGGCAACGCCAAGCGAGTAAATCCCCATCACAATCCCCACCAAATCTCTTCCCGACCGAGTCGCGGCACCGATTCCGATAATTCCAGCGAGTCCAATTGGGATTTTTCGGAGAACCACTTTACCAGCGTTGGATACGATGGCATCTGTGAAGAGTTCCACGGCAAAGGCCTTGAACTCCAACAGATTTAGAGTTTCACCTCCATCGGATGGAATCTTGAACCGTTCGATAACGACCTTGATCGCCTTGTCTATCTGGGTCCGATTCGGAGGCGATTGGAGCCACTTCTTGAGGAGATGACGGTGTTGAAGCGACGAAGAATAGAGCCTCTGATGGAGACGTTCCGAAGCGCCTGCTAGCTGGTAGAGCCGAACGCCGGCATCGATGTGTTGAGCCATTTCGAGACATTCTTCGAAGACTGAGTTGCAGGCAGCGTCGAATTCCGGCGAGTCTTGAAGGGATTTCTCCACTCTCTTCGATACTGATAACCCCATTCGAAGAGTATCTGAGTTTCAGAGGCTAGAGAGGGAACGGAGCGATGGAATCTCTTTATCGTGAATCTGGGCTTAAAAGTTTTAATTGGGCTGGGCATTGTATTTCAATTTGTGGGCCGGGCTCGAACCTAGAAATGACAGCCCAATCAGTCTTGCCAAGCTGTAGCCTGTAAGAGAGAATTCCAATTTTCCATTTCGTTTTCGCCTCTCTTTGGACCACATGAAATCATAGGCTTCACTGGTTGTAAGGGGAATGCAAATTTTTTATTTAAAGTGGAATTTTTTTCCCAGGAGTAAATTTTAGATGTTTGATTGCAAGGAAAATATATTTTACATGTAAAAACAATTTCATTTATCCATTAAAATTTTCCTTCTTATTTCCCCACCAAAATAGGAAGAAAAAATAAAACCCTACTCTCACGATCTCTCTCTCCTTGCTTGCGACTCTCACCCCGCTCATGGCAAATGATCTCTCTGTCTCAACCTACTTGAAACTCTCATCTTAGACAATCTCTCTCTCTCTCTCTCTCTCTCTCTCTCTCTCTCTCTCAAAGCCACAGGCAATAGATGTGCTTCAAACGAAGTAGAATTTCGAGGACGACAAAGGAGGAAGTTGTCAGTCATCTAAGAAGACTCCATAAGGAACCAACCACCATTACAGGCCTTGGAGAAACAACAGGGTGGGTGTGCACGCACAAGCAAGAAACTCTCTCATTGGAAGTTTTGCTCCTCTGACCTAAAAGTTGCATTGCCACCCGCACTCATAACCAGAATTGCTTGTGTCATCTTGAATTTTATTCAGGTCACAACTCATAAAACTGAATTCTGATTCTTTGATCATATTAATCTAGGTTGGGGTGGGTTTCTTCTGGTATGAGATATTGAGGCATTCTGTTTCCATCTATACCAATCTTTTTATATTGTTTTCTTTTAATCCAAATTTAGCAAGTTTGGTTGGATTGCAAGTTTTTTAAAATTTTACATCTATTTTACATCCAACCAAACAATTCCGGTAAATTAATTTCACTTCACTTCTGTTACAACCAAACAACTCAAAAGGGGAAAAAAAAAATTCCTTCCCTTCACTTCCCTTCCCTTCCCTTCCCTTCCCTTTACCATTTCCCTTGCAACCAAACGCAGCCATAAGGATTTAATAATTATAATGGAAAATTTTTATCACTCACATATATTTACCCTACAATTGTTCAAACTCCCTTACTTAAACTTTCACGTCTGTTTCCCCTAAACAATAAACTCCCTTCTCCCATGATATTTTAAAATACTCAAATTATTCTTCCTTTATTAAAGGAAGTGGGAAGGAACCACGTTTTACTCTTCCCTTCCCCTCCCTCCTTTATTATTAATAAAGGAGGGATAGTTTATAATTTAGGTATTTTGAAATATCAGGGGAGAAAAAGAGGTAATAGTTTACTTTTTTGGAGGAATCAGATGTGAAAGTTTTAATAGAAGAGCTTGAGTAAATTTTGGGTAAGTGCAGGGAAGTAATAAAAAATCTTCTCTCATGTTTCTAGGGATTGTAACTCGACTACAAATACCCTAGCTCGGAGGGCCCTATCTAGTTTGTGTATGACAATTTGGCCATTATCCACTCCGTGGCTGAAGGAACATTGCATCTCTTCTTCCACCTGCCCTACATGTTCTAATGAATAATCTATTCTCAACCAAAAAAATAGGAAAGTGATAAAAATTTTCACTATTTTTCTTTTATACTATTAATCTGATTAGTAAGGCTTTCAGACTTCTTTTTTTTTTTTTTAATATACATAGTTTAAAAAACAGAGGATAATAATTCTTATTAATATCAGTAGCAGATTATTGTTATTCTCTGGTGAATTTTCTGATTCGGGTTGAGTATTGGGTAACTTCTTCTTCTTTTTATTTTATTTTATTTTTATTTTATTATTTTTTTTTATACATAGTTTAAAAAACAGAGGATAATAATTCTTATTAATATCAGTAGCAGATTATTGTTGTTCTCTGGTGAATTTCTGATTCGGGTTGAGTATTGGGTAACTACTTAGAAAGACTTCGCAAGAATTTTATCTGAAGTTGTATGAGATGAGAGCTGTATTTGATGGCATTTACTTGCACTGTAGATGTGATTTCCATATATAAGAAGTTGAATGTGCTTCTATGATTAAAATACAATTCACTTCATATTATAACAGTGAGGCCCATAATAAGAAGTTGAACTTGATTTCCATAATCATATCACTGTAATCATGTTATAAAAGTGAGGCCATGAACTCAACTTTGGCTTACACTTCATTGGGTAGAAAATGGTCATCTATCTCTATTTGTTCTTCCAGAAGTTGCATAATTTACTATTACCTGAGAAGGTCTGTGAGGGACAAGGGTTGTTGGTCCATAGACCAAAGAGTTAAACCATTAACGACGGGAATCTAGGCCTTCAGCATGACTAATCCCATTGGTCCATATTGACCCTACAATCACATGGATCGAGTCATACCAGGGTTGAATGAGAGTCATTCAATTTTCTCTGAAAGCAAGGAATAATACTAAACACCCCCTATGAGTGGCCCCAAGGAGATAAGAGGAGTCGAACTCAGAATCACACGTTTCCTAAGGCAAAAGTCCCTTGTTAACTCAGCTACCAACACAATATGATTAATTCCCAGTTGGACATGAAGTGAAGCTAGGTAGGCAATTACAATGGGGTCTCTGTGCTTGATCTTGCTTATGCAACTATTTTGTCTGGCACTTCTATGCATGTCCCTTCAGCTACCCGTATAACTATTGTTTTATGGTTGTCCTTGTTGGCAACCCGACCACATGGCAGTGATGACGTAGCCAGTTTGCGTGACATGGATGGAAATGATGACATGGTAGTGGCCAGTGACACTGATGAGATAACAGAGCCGCTTGGTATGCATGGAATGGTTTGATATATTCTTAGTATGTGGTGCGGGTTTCAAAATTGGCAAAATTGGTCTATTTACGCTCGGGGACATTTTCGGCAGTGAAAATGACATTTTTGGAAGATCATTTCTCATGAAAAATATAGATTATAATTTATCTAGTCCAGTGCATCTGATTTTGTCGCATTACGATACCATATGAAGAAGTTACGGTATTTGTGACAATCGAGGACAGTTTCAGCATTGAAGATAAATTTTTTAAAGGAAGCATTTTCCATGTAACAATACGAAAAAAATCCAATATTTTCAACGGTTCTGATTTCATCGTGTTCCGATTTCGTATGAGAAAGATGCGTCATTGGAAAGGTCTAGGGGAATTTTGGTCTTTATACATAGCTGAGTCAGATGATTGAGTCTTCTGGAAAGTCGTAGAGCATCTAGTTATGGTTCTAACGCACTTTGTTTCATCTCGATCGGATATTGTATGAAAAAGTTATAAGTGTTTCCGTAAAGCTGATTTGAAAATCCAAATTGAAAATTCATCAGTATGCTCTCGGTGTTGGGTGGATTTTTTAGAATTTATTTTTCAAATTTGAAGGGCTTTTATGTAATTTTGAGATTTTGAAGGTCTTAGTTGATAAGGGGTGTTTAGCACTGGAAATATGAAGGCAAGGGCTTATGTGTATATAAGAGAATCAGAGGGATCCTTAATACATGGCTCAGATTGAACCACGTTGGTCAGATTTAGATCTGACGGTTCGTGGAAGAGCTTGCGTTGTAGATGCTTACTCAAGGCTTGTCATTGGTGGAGTGTATTAGATATGATGGTGTGACGCCTCACCATATTGAGTCTTGATTGTGTGTAGCGCATGTGCATAGAATCTATAAAGAGATTCTCCATATCTTGATCTGAGCCAATCATATCAGATCGGTTCCGATCTAATGGTCAAGATTGATGGAGCTTTATTAAAGTTAGCCGACAGCGTACCGTAAAACTCACTACACTAACCAATCGGTGATCGACAACGCGCCTGACAATGTCAGCGCGTACGTCATGATGACATCATAGAGATTCAAAACCTATGGTTTAGATATATTGTCCGTTGGTTTAATCAGACGGCTCAAATTAAGAGATACATTTTGATGAGATCTATGGTCAGATCTGCTCTCTGTTGCGCGCGCCACCGGTGTAGCTTACGCCACCCCTACGAAGATTCCATTTCAGGCTATCTCTTTGCTTCAACTTCAAATGGTTATATCTCCCTCATTTTAACTTGGATTTGGGTGAACCAAGTTGCTACTTCTTCATTTTTTCAAGTCCTACGCTATGAATGAAGAAAAATGGGTTTTGAATGAAGGAAGGCTATAGTTTTGGTAAGAGAAGCTTCTCCCTCTTTGTCAGTCCTTGAATAAACATGAATACTTGTTGATAAATGTTCTTAAGCCATTAAAGGAGGTAAAAGAGGTGGTTGAGGTGTGTTAATGATACATTAACTCAAAACCAAGGAGGAAGAAAAGAAAGCAAGGATGTGTTTGTTTTGAAGAGTAAGAAGCCAAGGAGAGAGAAGGTGTGAGCACCAAACTTGTCAGTACAAGTTTCCAGTCATCCTAGACAATCGGTTGTAAGATTCTCTAACATTTGATTCACATTATATGCATATATGTATGTTAGGGTTAGTTGTGGATGAATACATATATGCTAAGTTAGTTGTGGATGAACTGTAAGCATGCTAGCTAGTTGTGGATGTATGTGCTAGGCAGAGTTTAACTGTAGGGCATTGATATAAGCCCAAATTTACTGTATTCTTTATTGAGTGCTTAGTGGGTGCTAAGCACCGGGAGTGGGTGCTCCCGTGTAGTGGGTGCTATACATTGTACCGGCATTGCGAGTGCCATCTCAGCTTCAGCTTGAGAAAATTAGGTGTGGGTGCTCCCGACTATGGGTGCAGTAAAAAATAATGTATTGAGTAGGTACGAAGTCTTTACAGGTACTACTCCGGGGATGTAGGTAAATTATCAAACCTCATAAAAACACTGTGTTGTGGGTGCTTGTTGTTTGCAATTTATATTGAAGTGCGTGGAATGTGGAATGGATATGCACACTTGGAAGTGCCTATGAGAGGCTGAGTGTGCATACGACTGTGTGCAAACAGGGACAGGTATATCAGGATTTTCTTGATCAGACATTAGACAGTTTTTTGGGGATCGGAATTAGACTCACCGATTCACCCCCCTCTCAGTGACTACCGGGTTACAATAATAACTACCCCATCTTAATTCTAGAATCAATTGAGTCACTCAATGCTAGTAAGCCCAACTACTCGATCAATCTCTTTCATGAAACTTCATCATGGAAATGAAAGCCTGATCCTTCCTTCAAAACCTCCTCCAAACCATGACAGGATGAAGAGTTCATAGGAAGGGGCAAATCTATTGTTTTCTGAAATCGGATTTCTAAATTTAGAAAGTTAAGCATAGCAGAACCAATAGAAGATCTCAGCATGTAATTTTGAAGTCCCATTAATTTTCGACAACTGTGTATCTGTGCTTTATGATGTGAAGAAATAACTACTTTTGCAATGTCCAGCAAGATCCATTGAACTTTAGTATTTTGGTTCTGTAAGAAACATAATATAGGCAATAGGTATAAGACTTTGACAAACACTTAATTAATATTATTAAATGAAGGAGTGTATCAGTTATAGATCAAAGTAAAGATGCAAAAATATAAACAGAAGATCTCCAAAACAGGTAGAGTTGAGTCGAATCAAAATACTCTCCTTAAGGTAATTGAAAACCCCGTATATGTATGCACCCGGGTTGACCACACGTCCTCACCTCCAAGATAAATCAACTTTCAAAACACTTAAAGTGCAACTCCAATAAGTGTTTGCATTAGGGAAGAATGAAGGTTACACTCAGTATTTATACTGTGTAGGAAAAATAGAAAACAGAGTGTTTTGGGGAAAACAGGGGCAATTGTCTGCAGAACACTTCTCATTTTGGACTTCTTTTATTATAGAGGAGAAGGTGTTCATGTATATACATTGATCAATGTGAATTTGAAATTCAAAACAATTTAAATTTGAATTTTGTGGGTCCTTTCTCTTGACACCCACACCCGTACCTAACCCCGACCTTGGCCCCGCGCACACGATTCAAAAGCACCCCAGGAACCTCCACACACACATGACAAGAGAGAGTTTCTCTCCAAAGGGCTTGCACCTTTAAGAAACTATTCTTCTTATATACCCCTCACACCTTTCATCCAAAACCAATGTGAGACTAAACTTTGTGAAAAATTACTTTAGCTCACTTTCAACTTGTCCTTACTTGTGTACAAACAATTTTCAAAAAGCAAAAAGGGGGGAAAAGGGTTTTGGCATTATTTGAAACTTTAATACTAAAGTAATTTTATATTTTATAATATAAAATCCAATAGGTTCTCGCAATTATCTTATCTAGCATAAGGATTTAAAGACATGGCTAGCAGTTCACAACCCAACAGCAGAGAATGCATAATAGATGAAGTCTGAGGTTGATATGTATGTCATACTAATGGTAGAGGAGGAGGTGAAGAATGGAGATCTGACAAGCAGTACTTTCAATATGAACTCAGTTTTAGGCAAAAAGTGGTAACAGACACTATATGGTGCAATTCCAGAACAAGACGAACAATCTAATGCAAGATTACAGCAACATCAAAAAATTGTTGGAGACCTCTGGATTTGGTTGGAATTATTTGACTAGGACTGTCACAATTGAAGACAATGGTGTCTGGGATAGCACATCAAGGTCAATATAGAGCTTTGCATTTGTTATTTCAGAATTAAATTTTAAATGGGTAAGTGATTGCTGCCTGATTGCGTGGCCCTTGCATCAGTACCAGGAGGGGGGAGGGCGCAATGAGAGCGTGCGCAGGGGCATCAACATGCATAGGATGTTTTATTTTAACAACTCTACTAATGCTCAAGATGTTTCTAATGCAGATGAGGTGGGTGATCATAATGTTGATCTGGGTGCTTTTACACAATTGGAACTTGTTTTTCAGTTGTCCATTCTCAAACAAGTATTGGCCTGCAAGTACTTTAGGGTTAAATATAGAAAGATTGATATATAGCAACTTTGGTTTTGGATTTAACTAAAAGCAAAGAATTTTTAAATTCATATCTCAAGAGATTTTTAGTTATATGTTCCATTATTATATTTTTCATTTGGCATGATAGAAATATAGTGATATTTCAACAATAAAAAGCACTCACATTCATATAATAAACTTAGGATCTCTAGTCACTTTCTTGACTTTCAACAACCAATGGATTCTCAAACTTCTCCGTTAGGGCATATAGACTTGATGCAATTGAAACTGATTAGATGGTCACAAAATAATTATTATCACTGATATGTGTGACTTGAACTCTTGACCCGTTTTGGCGATACGAGTCAGATTTTTTCTCAGGTCTGCAATGGCTACCCGATGGATCGACTCAACATGAATGAGTATATATTTGTACTATTGTCTTACTGTGTAAGCAAGTGAGATTTAGGAATTTTTGTGCTAGGGTTTTTGGTGAGTGCTCTTGCCGCAAGTTTGGGCATTCATCAGAGATCACTATTGTAATATTTCTTCCAACATATATAGTGAATCATCTTCTTCTTGAAGATGAAACACATCACATTGGTGTATGAATTTTGTTAAATCTTTGTGTCATCTTATGAGAATCTATTCGGTTTCTTTTGGGTTTGTTCTAACAGACATAAATGGTAACTTCTTCGAACAAACTAATGAATCAAGCAAGGTGGGTATCGTCTATTAGCTTGAATAATCTTGAATTTTCTATTATCTTTGACAAAAAAATTATTGTATAAAAATTTGGACAAATCAACTTACCTAGAATAGTGGTTGCAAACTGATCACTTTGCGGAATGGCATTGGTCTATGTTTGTTTTATAATCAAACATTCAGTTCTAATATCTATTTTATCTGTAATAATTAAAGGGGGGAAAAAAAAAGGCAAGTGTTTTCTGTTCGAAAGTGGCCGTTGCACCTAGACATAGAGGTGCGGCCCCAGGAGGGGCATGGTATTCATTACGCACCCCTTGTCTCTATGGCACAAGGGCCGCTCTTGAACAAAAAACTGTCTCTTAAGAAATTGTCTAGGGTAATTGATAGAGTAGCTCACGATAGAGTAGTCTTAGCTAGGCTATCTAAGGTATCATTTTTCATTTTGATTTTTACCTATTTAACAAAAATCATTAATGAAAATCATTTTTTATCAAAACATAAAAAATGGTTTGGTAACTATTTGACAAAAATTGTTTTTATGAGAAATAGTTTGGTATCTCTATGTGCAAAATAGTTTTTTGAAGAAATGTGTAAAGAGATTCCTTTCACCCATCTTCCTTATAACTCTCTTTCTCCACTTTGGACTAAAGAATAGGGGGCAAGGGGCTTGGCATTTCTAATTACAAAGCAAATGACTACTTCACCCCTTCATATTGGGACTTTAAGCATGTGCTCATTAAAGTTCAACGCAAAAATAAATGAAAAACAATTTTAGCCAAAACACATAAATGACTCTTAATCTCTTTTTGGTTTTTGTGTTTTATCAAATTTTTTTTTTTAAATAGAAACAAGCTCCATAAATGATACCAAATGTAGCTAAAACCATTCTTGTGAACAAAAATAAAAAATAAAAACAATACCAAAGAGGGCCTAAACTGTTGGGCAGGGAATAAAAACAATTTGTATAGAATTTGAGATTAAAACAATACAAACTGAAGATGAATGATGCAATAATGAAATTACTTTCTTTATTAATGTATTAATAGAAAAAAAAAAAGAAAAAAAAAATTACATTGTTACTTTTGTAACCTTTAAAGAAGGGGGAGAGGAGGAGTTGGGTTCCTATCCCTGTAGGTAACGACCCTACCCCATCTCACATCGTCCAGGGAGTGGGGTGGTTACCTGCAGGAGAGGGGATCAGAATTTGCAGAGGTGAGCCAAATGAAATAAAGCTATATTGAAACTATTAATTGTGGTTAAAACCGATAGTAATTTGAGCTGAAACTGCATCATCTCCATTTCCCACAATAATCGTATGTTGCCCTGACGGCAATAGCTCATAAGCATCCTCCGTGACAATGCTGAAATCACGACAGGCATTCAACTTGAAAGGCACTATCCGTGACGTTCCTGCTACTACAAACACTCTCTTGAATGCAACAAGTCTCTTGATGGGTGTTCCCACAATTCCAGATGGTGGAAC
>NC_056566.1:11277899-11331659 GCF_013358625.1 Macadamia integrifolia
TTAAAACCACGACTTAAGTCATACAATTTTCTTCTTTTTTTTTTCTTTTTTTTTTTTTCCTTTTTTATCATTCCTTTTTGAAGGCCCATAAGCCACTAGGATGGCAGCTCATATGGAGTCCGGATCACATCCCCATACCCTGTAACGAATTACTGAAGGAAGTCTCAACTTTCCATTTTTTTTTTTCCTCTCCCACTCTCTCTCATTTTTTTCCCTTTTTTTTTTTTTTTTCTAGCAATCATTTGAGTAATGTTTTTGATTCTTTATTAAATCTTATTATCTTTTACTTTTTATTCAAATAATTTTCTTCTTATACTTATTTTTTTATATTTTATTTATTTAACATTCCATATCATAAGGCTTGGTATCGGATGGAAACCAATCCAAGGCGGATATCAATATTAATTTTAGGTACTTTCTCACAATCGTTATTATGATCATCAGTTCACATATGCTACAAAAGATGCGTGGTTTTCATTATCCTATATTAATTGGGCACCTCTTTTTTTTTTTATTTGATATCTCATTCTCTATTTTTAGTCTCATTTTGACACAATGATTTTAGGTATCAGTATTGGCCCATACCAATTCAATATCAATCCTATAATTTATTTTAATTCCACTTCCTATTAATTGATCTATTCCATTGTTCCATGCATCCAATCCTCTATAATGTGAGAGTGGTTAATTACTATGCACGAAAATTAGGGTTTTAAAACTCGAGAACGGTCGTGGATGGGTCAAAGCAATACTGTTTCTATAGTGATTTGGAATGGACTGGATCACACTGTATTGGGCGAATCTATAATTTTCTTTATTTATTTATTTTTAAACAGTTTTTATTACAATTTTGCTCTTGGACCACACATGTGGAATGGAATTGGAAATGTAGGATAGGGCTTGGTCAACAGATCCCATTGATAATGACCGTTCTATTCCATTTTTTAAAACCACGACTTAAGTCATACAATTTTTTTTTCCTTTTTTATCATTCCTTTTTGAAGGCCCATAAGCCACTAGGATGGCAGCTCATATGGAGTCCGGATCACATCCCCATACCCCGTAACGAATTACTGAAGGAAGTCTCAACTTTCCATTTTTTTTTTCCTCTCCCACTCTCTCTCATTTTTTCCCCTTTTTTTTTTCTAGCAATCATTTGAGTAATGTTTTTTATTCTTTATTAAATCTTATTATCTTTTACTTTTTATTCAAATAATTTTCTTCTTATACTTATTTTTTTATATTTTATTTAGAATCTTATTTTTTATTTTATTTATTTAACATTCCATATCATAAGGCTTGGTATCGGATGGAAACCAATCCAAGGCGGATATCAATATTAATTTTAGGTACTTTCTCACAATCGTTATTATGATCATCAGTTCACATATGCTCCAAAAGATGCGTGGTTTTCATTATCCTATATTAATTGGGCACCTCTTTTTTTTTTTATTTGATATCTCATTCTCTATTTTTAGTCTCATTTTGACACAATGATTTTAGGTATCAGTATTGGCCCATACCAATTCAATATCAATCCTATAATTTATTTTAATTCCACTTCCTATTAATTGATCTATTCCATTGTCCCATGCATCCAATCCTCTATAATGTGAGAGTGGTTAATTACTATGCACGAAAATTAGGGTTTTAAAACTCGAGAACGGTCGTGGATGGGTCAAAGCAATACTGTTTCTATAGTGATTTGGAATGGATTGGATCAGACTGTATTGGGCGAATCTATTCTTTTCTTTCTTTATTTATTTTTAAACAGTTTTTATTACAATTTTGCTCTTGGACCATACATGTGGAATGGAATTAGAAATGTAGGATAGGGCTTGGTCAACAGATCCCACTGATAATGACCATTCGATTCCATTTTTTAAAACCATGACAGTAAGTATTTATTTTATTTTTTTTGTGTCGAAGGCCCATAAACCACTAGGATGGCAGCTCATATGGAATCTGAAGCAAATCCTAGTACGTGAACTTGACTTTAGATTGTCGTATGGCGGGTGGTAGTCATGTGGATTTTCACTAGTTGCCCTGTGACAGATTATCAAAAGAAGTATCAACTCTCCTATTTTTCTCTCTCCCACAGTTTTTTTTCTTTTTCTTCTTTTAAAACCCGTATATTATCTGGGACCCAGGGCATCCCCTAAGATTTTCTCTTTCCCACTCTCTCTCATTCTCTCCCTTTTTTCCAACCGTCGTTTGAGAAACATTTTTTTTTTATTAAATCTTATTATTATTTATTGTTCATTCAAATCCTCTTCTCCTTTTCTTTATTTATTTATTTTAAAATTTTATCTAACATCTTTTTTCTTTTTTTTTTTTTTTTTTTTTTTTTTTTTAACATTCCATAGCACAAGGCTCGGTATCGAATGGGAGCAATAACGATTCTAGGCCGATATCAATACTAATTTTACTCTCTTCCCACAATCGTTATCAGGATCAATTCTCATATGCTTCTAAAGATGTGTGGTTTCCATTATCCTCCATTAATTGGGTATATTTTTGGGAGAGGCATAGGTATGCCGTCGATATCAAGTATGCTAGCAGGTAGCACCAATAGGATCATATGATAGAGAATCATTCAGGAAGGATATGAGGGTCATATCAGAAAAAAGAAAGAGAGTGATAGACACAATGGGTGCTAGCATACTTGGTAGCAGTGGCATACCAAACTTTTTCCCATTTTTTTTTTTTTTATTATTTAATATCTCATTCTCTAATTTTATTCTCAAATTGGCACAATGGTTTTAGGTATTAGTATTAGCCCGTATCGATTCAATTCCAATCCTATTATTCATTATTCATTTTAATCCCACTTTCCATTAAATATATATATATATATATATATGAGAACATTTTCTTAGACCATAGATAATAGTTCACCCACCATCATAGGGTTCACAAACTTTTATAGGGTTTTAGTATAAGTTCAAAATACCCTGATTCAGTCTGATTCGGTCCAACCTATTTTGGTTCACTATTTGATTTGATTTGGTTTGGTTCAATATGTTTTGGTTTTGAATCAAATAAACCCCTTTAATGGACTATTAAGCTTAATGGGCTGCAGTAATGGGTTTAAGTCAATTTTTTATTTCAATTAAGTATTACTTGGGTGAAAACCCATATCCGAATCAATTAAAAAAAATGGTAATTTACAGCGCCACCCCCTGAAGAATGTCAATATTAGAGGGACACCCCATCTCTTTCACCAAATTGGACTCGGACCCCTTGCCGTCACTCATCGTTACAAAATATATAAAAAATGCTGACATCAGCAATTCAAATTTTTCTTAAATACCATTTTGCCCTTAAAAATAGGAAAATACCAAAATTGCCCTTAATGGTTGTATTCCCAAAATCGATTGAACAATGAAACTCACAACTCAATCCGATCGCGTGAGTCGGAGAAGAAAGTCAGAGTAGAAGATCCCTTATACCTGATCGATCGGCGGCTGCAACCCCTTCCGGTGAAGGCGCCAAACCTTCTCCCTCACGTCCTCCTTCTCCACCGCCACTGCCGCCTCTGCTCCATATCCGCCACCAACAGATCCGGCCTCATCGATCCAAATATCGGCGATGGAGATCCGGCCACAACTACTGGCCGCCATGACCAAAGCCATCGCCGAGGTCACCCAAATTCGATCGTAGGGATAGTCGGCCTTGAGGTTCAGAGAGAGAGAGAGAGAGAGAGAGAGAGAACTGAGGGCTCGTTTGATAACGTTTCTTCCGTTTCTATTTCAAGAAACGGCAGAAACATAAATTTCTGTTTCTAAAAATAGAAACGGAATTGAAGGTGTTTGATAAGTCATGTTTTTAGAAGTCGATAATAACCAGTGAAAAAATGGCCACAAGTCGTTTCCAGAAACGGCGAAACAAGTTCAACTTGTTTCGCCTGGGTCGTTTATTGAACCATAAATAAGTAGAAATTTCTATTTCTATTTCTGAAAATAGAAATTTATGTTTGCTGGTACCATCAAACCAAGCTGGTTGTTTGCTGGGTAAATGAGGTAAAATAATTTCAGAAATGAGGAAAGTAACCGGTGCTGGAATATAGATAATTGGAGGAGATCAGGTTCCCAAGTGTGCTTCAGAAAATGATGAAGTAGCACAGGTTTGACAGTGTCTCTGTAGAGAGAGAGAGAGAGAGAGAGAGAGGTTCCACCGGAGAAAAAGTTGGAACCCCCGATGGTAGCTGTTGTTGCGGACGCCGGTGGTAGCTGTTGTTGCAGACACTCAATGAGAAATAACAGGTAAAATATGATTTATTATTTATTTTCATTAAAAGGGTAAAAATGTCCTTTCAAATCTTTACTTAACGGAGACTGACGGCAAGGGGTCCGAATCCAATTTGGTGAAAGAGAAGGGGTGTCCCTCTAATATTGACATTCTTCAGGGGGTGGCGCTGTAAATTACCCTAAATAAAAAAAATAAATAAAACACAACCCATCACTATTTAAATAAAATAAGAAAAGCTCAATACTTATATCATTAAAAGAATTTAGAAAATCCAACCAAATATACATTATGATGGAAAAGTTCCCATTTCAATCTCAACCCAAATTATATGAATAGAACCTTAACTAATTATTACAGCCTCTTGAATGGTTGATTTCAACCTATGGCATGGTTGATTTCAACCTCTTTAATGGCGTTGACCCAATAATAAATAATTAAAATTATTCCAATCAAACAATACTTTCATGGTTGATCTTAATTTTAAAACTATCCATACCCTATTGGCAAACTCAAGCTCTGATACCACTAATGGAATTTAAAACAAAATAATTTTTAAAACATAATAAAAAATCTTGCCAATACACTATGAACCATTTTAATACAAGAGAGAAATGACATACCGTTCACCGTCGATAGTGTGTTGTTTCCAGCGGAGCTTGATGTAGCCATTGATGCTGTCCTTGCACGAATGAGCAACCTTCTTCTTCTTCTTGGAAGTAAGTTTCTCTCCTTAGTATTATCTCAATGCACTTCTCTAATGGGTGAGATTAGTACGTATGTTGTACAAGGGGGGACCTAGTCTTCTTTAATAACATAATGCCTATCTCCCATTAACGTAAGCCAATCAGTTAGAGAGCAAGTCTTCCCTATTTGCAACCAAACTAATATGGTGGGTATCTTTAATAGAATCCAAGATAATTTGCAACCAAATCAAATATTGGGTTTCCATAATAGAATCCAATCAATGGTCAATTGGGACAAATAATGAAATAAATCCTACATTTGCATCATGTTTTTCTAGTTTATCCCGCCACAGTATTGATCTCTCTATAACAATGAGAGATTCTCCATATTATACTATCTGATGCAAAATCATATTATATGATTTTTCAAGCCATAAGAATTATATATAAAATTAAAGTAAAATTAAATTATTATATTTGGAATAATTTAGAATTACTTATACCATTACGTAAAATAATGATTACAAAAATTTTCCATGTTAATAATGATTTTTTTTTTTTTTGCTAAAAAGGTTATTTGTATTAAGAAAGGAAGAAAAAAAAAAAAGAAAGAAAGAAAGAAAGAAAGAAAGATATAGAACAAGCTAGGATCCAAAGGATAATAGAAACAAAATAACAAATGTGAAAGGACAAAAGTTTGGGATCACTCCCCCACCTTCGGCATGGCCATCAGCAAGGGAGGAGACAAACAACTTTAGTCAAAAGACTTGAATAAAACAAAATATTGATCTTCTTTTAGCATCCGCCCTAAGTTTATCCTAAATAAAGCTAGAGAAAGTGGGGGAAGTAAAAGAAGAACCAAATCGAGCAGCTTCTTCAAAAGGTTAATGATGACCAAGCTGTCGCTCTCAATACATAGAGAATGAATACCCTTATTAATGGCGAAGCGGAGAGCACGACGAATAACCAAGGCTTCAGCAACAATAGCATAGACTTAAATTGACCATTGTAATCTCGAAAAACTCCACCAATACCAGATGAGCCAGGACACCCAAGGCTTCATCCATTGGTCACATCTCTAATGGTAGGCTGGCTTTGACCGTTAAGAACTAAGCACAGCTCGCATCTCTAACACCAAAAGGCTTAGTTTAGTTTCTAATTAAGTTAATCTAATCTAATAGTGACGAATGCAAAACGTCAAGAATAGTAGATGTGCGTGATAAGTAATAAATGATGCCGTAAAGGATAAAGTAGTACATCATCCCTCCTCGTTCCCGAAAAATATCCTTTGCCATGGGTGAGGCGGAATGATGAGCATCAGATGGCCGACATGACATCGGGTTGTGTGCCAATGTCATCTTGGCCATCCGATGCTCACCGCACTACCGCTCCTCCTTGATGCATTTCATTTACATTCAGGTTCCCATGTCGCAATCAAGAGTCAAATGACTCAAAGATGCAGATGGGGATGTGATCATGTGACAGAGAAGTGATGTAATTTGGGTGTCAATCGGTCAGACCGGACTAGATCGAAGTCTAACCAGTGTTATCCACTTTTGGGATCTTGTATCATGTTAAGTAATTGATTCTCATAGGTTAGGCATGGTCTCCTTCATAAATGGTCAAATCTTTATCAAAAATAAAAAAAATTCATAAACGGTCAATCAATATCAATCTTTAACTGGGGTAAGGAAACAAGTTTGTCAGACTTCTTTGTCTGACCCAGACCCCTGCTTCTTCTTTTGCTGTCTCGGGCAGGAATCACTGGATCACCCCCTCTTCCATAGATGAGACCAGCTGCTCCGTACGCCTTGGCCACGTTGGATCAAAATCCTCTGTTTTTCTCATCCCTGTTTTTCCTTGTTTTGCTACCTGCAGAACACGACACGTGGACAACAGAGGATCCAACGGTCAAGGTTGGGTGAGGATTATTACATCCGGTGCGTTAGTCTTAAAATTGTCCATGTGTCGTGTTCTGCAGGTAGCAAAACAAGGAAAAACGGATGAGAAAAACAGAGGATTATTTTCCGGCCACGTTCCACCTCTGAGACAAAGCAGGGGTCCAAGGATCATGAATGTTAAAATCTGGTTTACATCGTTGGAATCTATTTAGCTGACCTCAAACTTCATAGGGCTGCGTCTCCAAACCTCTGCCATATCCCCTTCCATCATATATTGAAAAATTAGGTATCCTCTTCCCAAGGGTGCATGACTAACCTTTGGTTCAGATCCCAGTACTTCTCTCTCGCCTTGTTTCTAAGATTATCCAGCGACTCTAATCTGAAATTGATTCTACCAATCAAAGCAAACCTTTAGTTTTGCCTTACACTCTCATAGTCTTTCTGTGGAACAGTCACTCGTAATATTGCACGCCCGAATTGGGTCTGGCAAAGTATCTATCTTAGGCCTTGTGTCGCCACCCACCACATTGGCATAGGATTTCTTAGGTTGAGGAACCTGCTGCATTGCACCCTGAGAAGGGTTCACTCCCCCTTGTACATCCACCGACGTTGGTCCTCTATCCACATCCTCCTGATCACCATCCTCAGCATTTTCCTCACCATCTCGCACGCTATTGGAATCCCCATGCATCGGCATCTCCAGCAGAAAAAAATAAAAATACCGTTAATATTGATTTGATTTCACTATATTTAGAATAATTCTTGCTCCCAGGGTTTTAGGGTATGTATATTGAATAAGCCATATCGACCATGATCGATCTTAATACCTTATCCATACGGATTGGTTGATACAACATAAACATTTTTTTTCTTCTTTTAAATTATGTTTTAATCCCATATTAATTCATGATACAATCAATACGTATCAATATCATTGGCTATCGATACATGTGCTAATACCGTGAACTAAAACCTTTCTTCTAAGTTCACCTTTCTTCTACTTCGGTATTGCTAAAAGTTATATTCGTTACTTGCCATGATGCCACTTACAATAGTAGTTGATACAAACTGTTGGGAAATTGGATTCAAGTGTCGTCATTGTTGGCAACAGTATGGAGGTTTTGGTTCAATAATTAACTTAATCTGTTTGGGTTATGAATTATAGGTTAAAAATTTGGATTCAATCTTGAACCAATTAGATTGAATCCGTCCTAGTGGTCCATTGGATATTTGGATTGAATCTCACTATATAAGCAGGGTGGTTGGATGAGGTAAGCAAGCATTATGTATATGCAATGGGCAGCAAGCTTGAACGTCTCTCTTTTGAGTAGCCTCTTTGATTTAAAAAAAAAAATATATATATAATAATAATAATAATAATAATAATAATAATAATAAGAGTTCTAGTATAACAAGTAGCGTATGGCAACATCAACAACCTCTTGGCTATGATGTAGTAAAACCCATATAAATCATCAAAGCACCATATGATGATGAAGCAATTGGAGTTGGGATTGGTTTGTAAGTATTTTGAGTTGGGCTCCGTTTGTAATGGATTGGTGTCTACATTCAATGAGGAATCTGGGTCGGTGGATGGAGCGGATATGGATCATATATCTGAACCAGGAGAGGAGGCAGACATTGATAACCGTAGGTGCAACTCTCTCATTTCAGAGGAGGATGAGGCTATCTATGGCAGGGAGGATCACATTGGTTCAGGTCAACATGGTGAGATCGAAGAGGGTAGGGATGTGAGGTTCGAGCCTCAACTTGATAATCCAAAAACTCACCTGCAGTACAAGGACGGGGTTATGATTGTGTATCATGAAGACGTGGTAGAGGTTGATAGAATGGCGAGCCTCCTCGAGAGCAATATGGAGGGGAGAAGACAGCAAAAAGGAAAATCTTTCTCCCTTAATGAGCAGGCTGCTCGAAAGTCTGACAGATTGGCTCTCTTAAAAAAATGACTATGAAAATTTTATTTTGGAATATCAGAGGAATGAAGAAGAAGGCTGCTAGGTTGGCCTTAGGGAATATTGTTTCGATGAATTCCCCAGAAATTATGTGCATAGCTGAACCTATGTTGGAGGTGCAGAAATTTCCAAAGAGGTTTTTCAATAATCTTGATTTTGAAGCGGATTTTATTCATAATGATAGGCAGGATAAGGTTCCAAATCTGTGGGTGGTTTGGAGAAGGAGTATGTCTAAGCCGCAAGGTGTCTCTTGCTCTGATCAACATATTACTTTACGTGTACAGTGGCAGTCGAATATCTTCATTGTGTCTTTTATTCATGCTAATTGCTTCAGGGCAGCAAGGAGACACTTGTGGAGTAATTTGGCGGCATCGAACCCGGGTCAAGGCATCCCCTGGCTGGTGACTGGAGACTTTAATGCTACTCTGTATGCTCATGAAAAAAGAGGTCCAGGATCTTTTAATCTAGGCTCTGCGGCAGATTTTGGGGCATTGGTGGATAGCTGCTCCCTTATTCAGATTCCTTCACAGGGTCGAAAGTATACTTGGACTAATAATAGAAGAAGAGGTAATGTTGTGGCAGTTCTAGATAGAAGTTTCTGCACAGATGCTTGGATTTCAGAGTTTCAGGATTGCCACCAAAAGGTGCTATCTAATTGTGCATCTGACCATTCTCCCCTGTTGGTGGTGTCAGAAGCATTGGTGAAGCCCTCTAATTGCCCTTTCAGGTTTCAGAGGTCTTGGATTGATCACGAAAATTTCCTAAAAATTGTGAAAGAATCCTGGGATGAATGGATTTCTGGATCGGCTCTCTATATTTTCAGTCAGAAAATTAAAAGATTGAAAATTGTGATTAAGGAGTGGGCTAGGGAAACATTTCCCAATGTGAATTTGGAAAAGGAAGAGGCGCTAAAGGGGTTGGAAGAGATTCAAAAGGAGATAGAGGAGATTGGTATGAACGATCAAAATTTTGCTCGTGAAGCTGATGCAAAAACTAGGTACTTGAAGGCAATGGAGGGATATGAAAAATTCTGGGCTGAAAAAGCTCGGATTAGATGGAGAACTCAGGGAGATAGAAGCTCGAAATTCTTTCATATGGCTGTGAAGGTGAGAAGAATGAAAAATACCATTAGATATCTGAAAACTGATTCAGGTCAGATCATCAATGAGAAGATGCAGATGGAGGATTTTACTAAGAGCTATTATGAAAATTTTTTTAAAAAATCGGCTACTGTTGACCACATGGAAATGCTGGACTGTATTCCGAAGGTTTTGACGGACATTGATAGATGGAGGATGGACGCGATGCCATCTAATGATGAGATTAAAAAAGCGGTTTGGGACCTTGATCCGGAAAGCTCTCCAGGTCCAGACGGTTTTCCTGGTATGTTCTATAAATCTTGCTGGGTCATAATTTCTAATGATGTTTGTAATGCTATTAGGGGTTTCTTCAGTAAAGGCCGAATGCCTTAAGGTCTTAATAGCAATTTTTTGGTGTTAATCCCGAAGATCGAAGGGGCAAATGTTTTAGATAAGTTTAGGCCTTTATGCATGGGCAATTTTTTTTGTAAAATTGTTTCTAAAATAATGGCTTTAAGACTTTCAGAGGTGATGCCTCGGCTCATTTCGGAGGAGCAAGGAGCATTCCAGAAGGGAAAAATCATTCACTCCAATATTACCCTTGCCTCTGAGTTATCTAATATGATGTTCTCTGCGACTAGAGGGGGTGGCATGGGGGTGAAGATAGATATTCAGAAGGCTTACGATACAATTGACTGGGATTTCATTTTTCATGTATTGAGAAAGTTTGGATTTTCAGAGACCTGGATTCGATGGGTCTACCAGATGCTGGTCTCTGCGAAGATCTCTGTAATTTTCAATGGTGGTCCGATTGGATATTTTGGAGTGGAGAGGGGTTTGAGACAAGGGGATCCTATTTCCCCAATGCTGTTCATTTTGGCTGAAGAGGTTCTCTGCAGAGGTTTGAATAAACTAGTGGAAGAAAATAAATTAAAGCCTATTAAGGGTCCTCGTGATGTGATGACGCCAGTTCATAGTTTGTTCGCTGACGATATATTCATCTTTGCTAATGCATCTATCAGATATGTTAGACATCTGAAGAAGTTTCTTAACATGTATCAAGAATTTTCTGGCCAATGTATCAATTTGGAGAAAAGTAAATTGTTTGTGGGCTCGATATCTTCTCAGAGAAAGAGGGCTATTGTAGAAGAATTGGGGATTCCCCTTTGTACTTTTCCTACAAGATACCTGGGGGTGGAGATTTTTAAAGGTAGAGTTAAGAAAGATTTTGTGATGCCTATTATGGACAAAGTAAAAGGCCGTTTGGCTGGGTGGAAGGGCAAGATGTTATCCCTGGCAGGAAGAGTTGAATTAGTGAAATCGGTGATTATGAGTATGCCAGCTCATAGTTTTGCTGTGTATTGGTGGCCATCGTCGCTAATTACAACTTTGGAGAGATGGATGCGCAATTTTGTCTGGTCAGGAGAGATAGATGCCACAAAAAAAATTGTTGTTAATTGGGATCAATGTTGTAAGCCGAAGGAGGAAGGGGGGTTAGGATTGAGAAGATTGAGAGATGTGAATAAAGCTATGCTCTATAAAACAGCATGGCGTATCAAGCATGAAAATTCCTTGGCCAGTAGATTCTTGAGAGCTAGATTCCTAAATAAACAGGGGTTACCGAAGAAGGGATATAGTGCTTCTTCCATATGGCCTGGCATTAGAAAAATTTGGAATTTTATTTCTTCTAAGGAGAGATGGGTAGTTGGTGATGGTCGCAATATAAAATTTTGGAAGGATAATTGGGTGGGAGGCTTTGCGTTGGAAGAGTGTGTGGAAGATGTGGATAGATCGATGCTTGATGGAAAGGTGGACAGATTTATCGTCAATCATAGGTGGAACATACCTGTGGTAAATTCATGCTTCATGACAGATGTTTTTAATGCTGTTTTGCAAATTAAAATCCCAAATTATGAATGTGTTGACAGATGTGTTTGGAGTCTTTCTTATGATGGGAATTTTAATTTGAAATCTGCGTGGGAGGATATTAGAGAAAAAAAGCCAACGGTTCCCTGGGCTTCGCTCATTTGGTGTAAGAAGCAACAACCTCGGGTCTCATTTCTTGCTTGGAGGGTGATTTAGGGAAAGGTTCCTACTGATGAAATGGTGAAAAAGAAAGCTGTGCCTCTTGTTTCCAGATGTGTTCTTTGTAAGGCAGCAGAAGAGACAATGCAACATCTATTTATAGAGTGCCCTTTTTCTAATGAAATCTGGAATGATTTATGTCACTGTTAACCTTAGATGGAGTGCTCAGGTCTCTATTTTGGAGCTCGCCCAATGGTGGAAAAGAAATAATAAAAATGTGAGCTGCAGGGAGGCGTGGACCATGGGTTTTGGTATTGTTATAGATCACTTGTGGAGGGAAAGAAATAATAGAGTCTATGAGGGTGTGGAGCGGATAACAAAATATACCTCGCTTATGGTGATTGAAGAAATAAGAAGAAATGCTCCTATAGCAAAGGGAGTTAATTCCTTGGTAGACCTTATGTGTTGCAAACGTCTGGGATTATCTATCCAAAAAGATAATCGTCGTCACATTTTGGAGGTTTATTGGTGCAAACCCCCCATCAATTGGATCAAATTAAATTTTGATGGGAGCTCTTTGGGAAATCCTGGGCACGCTGGAGCGGGAGGAATTTTTCGTGATCATTTTGGTAAAGTGATATGTTCATATAAAAAATATATGGGAGTGACAGGGGTATTTGAGGCTGAAGTAGAGGGGCTGATGGAGGGTTTGATGCGAGCCAAGGACATGGACATTCAACATTTGTGGATTGAGTCAGACTCGAGTGCTGTTGTGTTTTTAATTCAGCAAAGGAAGATTCCTTGGTTTGCTCTGCAAAGGTGGCTATATCTCTAGCCTTACATGAGAAGAATTTCTTGGAAAATTTCTCACAATTACAGAGAGGGGAACTCAGTGGCAGATTTCTTGGCAAGAGATGCGGCTAAGAGTGGTATTTCAGGAGTTGATGTGATATTGCCTCCTCACATAGGGGATTTTCTTTCTAGAGATGCCGAGGGAAGACCAAATTATAGATTCCCTTAGAGTTTTTCCTTTTCTCCTGCTGATGGCAATGCCGAAGGTGGGAGGATAGGGAGGCTATTGGTTCTTTTTATTGTTGGATTGGTTGTTGGGTTGTAATTGTTTTCTTCTTTTCTTTCTTCTTATGAAATAAAATTTTAGCGAAAAAAAAAAAGAGATCATTGCATCAATAGTTTGAGCGTGTTCTTCTTCTATATGTCAAGCAAACAATCATCAACGGGGTTTACATAGGCTAAAGTAACCCGTATCTGAAATCCCTATTTTTGTATTTTAGAGCGTTTATTATTGAGAAACTCTAGATCAATGGTGTATTGGGTTGGGATTTTATTTTATTGATTTAAAATTGTGAACCTAGCAAGTTGGGGCTTGTCTAGGGTGTGGGTTGTTACCCTTGTCTGAGTTGCATCTCAAATTGAAGCAGGGATATGTGTTCATGGACCATTGTAGCGGTTGAAAAAGTTGAGTATTGGGGAAATATGAAACCCTATATGGTTATTCCTCCGTGGATGTAGGCACGCTGGCCGAACCACGTATATCTGGTGTTCTTGTCTCGAATTTACTTTTCTGGTGTTCTGGTAGAACCACGTATATTTGAAGTGCGTGTTGTACAGAGTGGTGAGACACTGTCTAGTAGACCTAGCCACATTGTGGTGTGAGGTGGACGTGTCGTTGTTTGCGTGATTGGTAATTAAGGGATTGCCCTAACCAATCTGGAATTTGGAAATTGAAAATTCAGTTATTGGGTTGTCAGTTAAAGATTGCAAGGAAATTTTTAGAACCACTGATTCAGCCCCCCTCTCAGTGCCAACCTGGGAACATCACAAATCATAGAGCCATAGCTTGGTCACATTCACCAACCATGAGGATCCTCTCTAGCACGTATGGGACTACTTGTTGGTTTACGATGTCTTGTATTCCATCACAGTTTATTCCAGAGAGTACTGGTGCAGCGCCTCGACAGGAAGAACAACGGTCTTGAGGGCAGTTTTGTACTTTTCGGATTAGGGTTTTTTGCTATATATTCATAGCGAGAGTTTTGTTCTCTGAAATACAAGCAACACTGAGAGGTGTGAGGATGAACGTTGTAACCCTATTCTCCATTGATATTGAAGCATGATCTCATCTATCGAGGACGTAGACAATCTTACAGAACCTCGTAAATCTATGTGCATTTTTTGTTCTTGTTTTTCCATTATCTTCTGCATCGTTTTAGGGTTGCGTTTCTACACTACTCTGTGGCACCTCACCGTATGTGCCCATGTGCTAGAGTGTATGCTCAGGTGCTCTCAGTCATCAGATGTTCACCACACACTATGCCATGCCACAATGAAACTGAATCCCTCCAGTATAGAGGGATCAATGTGGAGAGAGAGAGAGAGACTCTCTCACTTGTCCTCTCCAACACACCCTTGCTCCGGAGAGGATCTGAATCCGTTGGTTCCCAGCTAATAGACTTTAGTAGCTTCCTTGGGTTTCTGATTTGATTACAAGAGAGGAAAGTATCAGACACAGAATGTGCCTTTCAGCCCATAGCTTCCCCAGATTTTTTTATACAAAGATTTGGCAACAAACAATAAAAAATAAAAAATAAAAAATAAAATATAAAAAACAAAAATAACCGAGAGAGTGGAAACTAGAGACTTTACTCTTCTGTCTTTAGTCTTCATCATGACTTAGTGGAATGTGATGGTAGGTTATGCTTATCTTTAGAGGACTTTTTTATGTAACTTTCTGTGGATAAGAACAACGTAGAGGTTTTGCTTATCGTTCTTAGTGCTCAGAAAGTAGGTTTTTCTTAAATGGTTTCAGGCCTAAATTGCAATTGACGACATTAAAAATTGCAATTGATGAGACTACTATACTCCACACTTCATAAACACCCTACTCTTCCTTAGTTCTACCTCCTCCTACTCCTACTATTCCACCACCTTCATTCCTTTGGCTGAAACTGAAAATTAACATTTGATTGATGGGTTTTATGTTGGTCTTTTTGTCCATTCTTCTTCTTCTTCTCTGGTGCAACAGCGGCATGAGCTTGGAGCATTCCCAATCAGAAGGATCAAATAAAAAAGATCGGCTAGCCTTGTTGGCCATCAAGGCACACATAACCAATGATCCCTTTCATGTTGTGAGCTCTTGGAATGACTCCATCCCTTATTGCGAGTGGTCAGGCATTATATGTGGCAGTCCTCGCAGGCATCCAAACAGGGTCATAGCCTTGCGTTTACAGTCCAGTGGTTTGGTGGGGGCTGTGGCTCCAGAAATAGGAAACCTCAGTTTCCTTCGAGGGATCTCTCTCTACAACAACAGCTTTCATGGTGAAATCCCTCATGAAGTAAGCTTTCTATCCAGGCTTCGTTATTTACTCCTACATAACAATTCATTTCAAGGGGAAATCCCACCCAACATATCATGTTGCTCTAACCTTAAAATATTCCGTTTAGGTTACAATTATATTGTGGGAAAAATTCCAATGGAACTTGGCACCTTGTCCAACCTTCAAGTCTTTTCATTCCATTTTAACAGATTGATGGGACAGATCCCATCTTCCTTTGGAAATCTTTCATCCCTTGTCATCATTTCCGGGGCATCCAATGATTTAAGTGGGCATATTCCATTATCCCTTGGTCAAATGACCAGATTAACTATTCTCGCACTTGCTGAAAATAAGTTGATTGGTACTATCCCTCCCTCTTTATATAATCTTTCCTCACTCGGTGTTTTTGATGTCGGAGGTAATCAACTTCAAGGGAGTCTCCCATCAAATTTAGGCTTCAATCTTCCTAATCTGTGGTGGTTTTCAGTTCCTCAAAATCAATTTCATGGACCAATTCCTATTTCTGTATCCAATTTGTCGAAACTTGTAGTACTTTTTATTGGTGGAAATAGTCTTACTGAGAAAGTGGCTATTGATTTTGGAGGCCTATCAAAACTCACTTTGCTTCAATTAGATATGAATCATTTGGGAAGTGGAGAGGCTGATGACCTGAATTTTGTCAACACATTGACCAACTGTAGCAGTTTAAGAACTTTGATGCTTGATGATAACCAGTTTGGTGGTGTACTTTCCAACTCCATGGCAAACTTATCAACCCAACTGAAAGTGCTTGATCTATCAAAAAATCAAATATCTGGAGACATCCCAGTGGGAATAGGGAACCTTGTAAGCTTACAATTCTTGGGTCTATCTAGTAACTTACTAGAAGGAAGTATTCCGACATCGATTGGGAGACTTAAAATGCTACATAAACTCGGTTTATATGGGAACAGATTCACAGGGTCAATCCCTCCTTTTCTTGGAAACTTGACACTATTGATTGAGCTTTATTTGGGAGGCAATCTCTTAAAAGGAAAAATACCTTCGAGTCTTGGCAAATGTAAATATTTGTTACGTTTGGACCTTTCTAGTAATAGTTTCAGTGGTATTATCCCCAGAGAGATATTTTATTTCTCCACATTAATAGAGCTAAACTTGAGTACAAATTCTTTCTTTGGTTCTCTACCTTTGGAAGTGGGGCAACTGACCAATCTTGGAATCCTAGATATTTCTAAAAACATGTTGTCTGGGGAAATCCCTAGCACCCTTGGTGCTTGTATAAGCATAGAGCACCTTTTTATGGAGGGTAACTTATTTCAGGGATCTATATCATCATCTTTGAGTTCTCTAAGAGGTGTTCAAGATTTAGATCTTTCACACAACAGTTTCTCTGGTCTTATCCCAGAATTTTTGGGCACATTTAAGTTTTTACAGAACTTAAATTTATCATTTAATCATTTCGAGGGTGAAGTACCAGTAGATGGGGTCTTCAGCAATTTGAGTGCAGTTTCAATCATCGGAAATAATAAGCTTTGTGGAGGTGTATCGGAGCTTTTTTTGCCAGCATGTCATACTCAAAAGACCAAAGAAGATGGCAGGCCTCATGTTTTCAAATTGATTGTCATCATATGTGGATGTGGGGGCTCTATATGTTTGATTTGTATAACACTTTTCTTCATTATCTACCGCAGAAGAAAAGAAAAGAAAGAATCAACTATATTTTTGATAGAGGGTCGTCATCTTAAGATCTCTTATGCACAACTTCTTAAAGCTACAAATGGATTTTCTTCTGCAAATTTGATTGGAGTGGGGAGTTTTGGTTCTGTATATAAAGGACTTCTCAATCATGGGGAAACTATTGTTGCAATAAAGGTCCTCAACATTAAACAAAAAGGTGCTTCCAAGAGTTTCAAGGTTGAATGTGAATCCCTTAGAAACATTAGGCATCGTAATCTTGTAAAAATCTTAACATCTTGCTCAAGTATAGATTTTGAAGGCAATGATTTTATGGCATTAGTATATGAGTTCATGCCTAATGGGAATTTAGAGAGGTGGTTACATCCACATGAAAATGGCATACAAGATGAGCGAAAGCATTTAAGCCTTGTTCAAAGGCTGAATATTTCCATTGATATTGCAACAGCATTGGATTATCTTCACCACCATTGCCATATGCAGATTATTCATTGTGATCTAAAGCCAAGCAATATTCTTCTTGATAATGATTTGACTGCACATTTGGGTGATTTCGGGATATCAAAGATTCTTTCAAAAGCCACAAATAGATCTCAAAATCACATCAGCTCAATCGGAATAAAGGGAACTATTGGATATATTGCACCAGGTGATGTACCTCTTTTATTGATCTAGTCTAATATTTTTTTTCCTTGTTCTTTTGAATGTTGTGACTGTGCTTATTCCATTGCAAAACCTTAAGGTGTAATTACTACTTACACATACATACATATATATATATATATATATTTATATATATGTGTGTAATCTTTAGCCCCTTCCTAAATATAAAAATGCTAAAAAGATATGTATGCTTCGATGATCTTTTAAGTCTCTTTATTTCTACATCAAGGTTTTGACTGCACTTTTCCTTACTGTAATCAATACCTTGAATGTCATAGGCTGCAAACTGTATTTTTCTGAAGAATTATGCCTTCAGTTTGTATAGGGATTTGTGGTTTTTCTTGTGCATAGATTAATCCAGCCACATGCCACGTTAAAGTCATGAAATCTAATTAGGTGGATATCACGTCATCAGATGATCTATTGAATTTTGATCCACTATAGACGTTGGAAGATTCTATATTCCTTGAATGAGCACTATAAGAACGAATTTGAATATGCCCTACTCTCTCTTAAAATGCATGTCATGTTATGTTATTTTTCCAATTAAGACCAACAAACTTTGTTCCTATTCTCACTGATTATAAAAGTACTAACTAAAGATGCATAAATTATAGAGTATGGTGCAGGTGTTGATGTTTCAACGCATGGTGATGTCTATAGTTATGGAATTCTCTTATTAGAGATGTTCACAAAGAAGCGGCCTACTCATGTAATATTCGAAGATAAATTCAATCTTCATTGCTGGGCTGAGATGGCTTTGCATAATGAAGTGATGGTGGTTGTTGACCCATCACTTCTTTCTGTGGAAGAAGATGAAGAAGAGGCAGCAAGAATTGTAACCAACATCATTAGAAGTCGAAGATGCATGAAGGATAGAGTGCACGAGTGCCTTAATTCAGTTATTAGAATTGGAGTTACCTGCTCAGCTGAATCACCATGTGATCGAATGGACATAAATGATGTTGTCAAAGAGCTACATCTGATCAAAGACATTTATCTTGGAGTAGGCACTCTTCGAGGAAGATGATTTATAATAAGGGCTATGAACAGTGGTAAGTCATTGTTTCTTAGAAAATTGAGTGTAATGTACTTTTTGATGAAGCTGAGAAAAAACAGTGGTAAGTCATTATTTTTCACCAAAAAAAAAAACATTTTTATTCTGCTTGAGTTAATTATGCTTTTAATCTCAGTAATCAAAATGTTTTCTTATCGGAAAAAATATCCAAAATGTTTCATATTGTTTTCTACATGAAGACGTAGGTTTCAGTTAGTTATATTGGGAAGAGAAGTTGATCCGATTGCTGGAAAAGTAGATTTTCCGACTTGACTTACCCTTTTAAAAACCTGGCAGTCGAACCGGGTGAGACATGGTCAAGATGAATGAGGGTTTGTCACTTTTTAATACATACCCCTACTCCTTGCATTCATACTTTATCATTACCTTAGTTTTTTTTTTTTTTTTTTTTTTTTTGCCTTTGAAATGTCTATATTTTTTTATTTCTAAAATGCCCACCGCTTGTCAGTTTGTCACTTTGCTTTTGAATTTTCAAATGTTTTATATGTGAGAGGCTCAACGACTCATAATATCTTTAATATTAGGAAAATTTATATATACCATCCTGAGGTTTGACCTAATTACATCCATTCCTTGCATTTTAAAAATTATAAATAAACCCAACCCAGCTAGCAACTTGTAATACCCCACCCTTAAAATTACCCCATTTACTTACCCCACGAGACAAAGAAATAAGTGAGAGGGAGATGGTGTGGAACCACCTGTCCCCACACCCTCCCCATTTATTCACATGAAAGTGAGAGGAAGATAAGAGACAAAGAGAGAAGTGAGAGGGAGATGGGGTGGACCCACCTGTTCCCACACCCTCCCCATTTACTTACATGAAACAAAAGAAAAATAATAGAAAAGAGAGAGAGGCAAACCCACCGGTGCTACTTGCATCCTTACCTTCAAAACATATCATGAAAGATTACTCATTGTTTCAGAGAGGCGAACCTAGTGGCATACTATCTGAGCAAACAAGTGGCAAAGATAGGTAGCTTTATTGACAAGGCCAAGATATAGATTCAATTAGTTATAGGATTGATGTTCCTGCTGATGGCGAATGCCAACGGTGGGGTGCATCTATATCGTTTTTTTTTTTTCACTTGGCTGTGACGATGTTGTTTGCTTTTTTAATTTGTTTCATTTTTTATCTTTAATTATATTTTATTTTGTAGAGAGAGAGAGAGAGAGAGTGAGTCAAGAGGGAGAATGAGAGTGGAAAAGAGAGAGGAAGGTGGGTGGGACATACATGTCCCCCGCTCCACACCTCCTCACTTATTAGCTAAGAGACTCTCTCGGCCATACGGAAGGATGGAAAGAAAGAAAGGAAAGGAAGAAAGAAATGAGAGAATAGAAGATAGAACAAAAAGAGAGACAAATGAGAAAGAAGAGAGACCGAGAGGGAAGAAAGAGAGACGGGGAGAAACCGAGAGATGGGAAGTAGTCCAGTTGAGAATGGAGGTGGTTTGTGTATAGGTAGTTATACCTTAGGGTAAGTGGATCCTGCCATGATTTGCCTATTATGCATGAAATTGTTTATAGTATGTATGCATTTTTTATGTATGTAAATAATATCGGTCTGTCAAAGTTGTTTCCAATAAAAGATCTGGGAAGGATAATGGGGCCTTCTACTGTCCACCCTACTAGAATTGATAGTCAGGGGAGGATTGGTTCACTATGGGTTCCATCAATATCCTTCTCCACCCGAATGTTGGAAATATCATTGATGACTAGATGAAAGTTTAATGAGAGATTTAAAGCATAGCTTATAGTTCATAACAAGAGGTTTTAAGCATAGTTTCCTGTTCGCTAAGGAACATAGAAGTGAGACCCCAGGTCAAAATACTATCTACATCTTTTGAGCTTAAGAGCAAGAAAAATGAGAGGAGTTGGGACAGGTCAACAAATGAGGTGAAATCGACAAGAGATTTTAGCATGTTATAAAAGATAATTTTATACATGTAGTAGAAAAGTATGACAATATAATTATATGTATTATTGTATTATGTGTGATTATGTGATGTTCCATCTTATCAAGCTTAGTTAATTTTCTTTAGCTCACTCCATTATAGTTTCATGTCTCACAGATCAGGTATGGTTTGGTACAGAGGAAATATCAATTGAGCAGAATAGAGGATTTGTATTTTTTGAGAATTAAATGTATTTACTTGTAATTTTCACACAGGAGATTTTTATGTATGATTGATTTTTTGGTAGATTTGATATATAGTATGAGTGTATAAATAATAAATTGGTTTTTTGTATGCATGTTTGATAAAATTGATCAGAGTGCAAAGCGTGAACAAGGTGGGTCCCGTGAATAGTAGAGGTGGGCCATGATTCGTAGGTTAAAATTTTTGAGAATTTAAAGTTGAATTATATGCCATTATTTAATAGTAACACGTGAGGGCCTACACCCATATCTCACCCAGATTGGGGGCATTATAAATGGTATCCAAGCGAAACCGACATCGTGTGGGTATGATTTTTATTCTCATATTGACCAGGAAAAGATTTAAGGCGGATTAGTTGGCTAGTTGGCTAGTTAGCTAGTCGATGATAAATGCAAATTTCAAAGATGAAATTTATTAAAGGAGGGGAGAATGTAATACCCCATGGCCCCACCCCTAAAATTACCCCATTCTTTTACCCCAAGAGACAAAGAGAAAAGTGAGAGGAAGATGTCAACGAAACTTCATTTACCAAGTTTATTCCTTATCGAGAATGCTAGATGTTGCAAAAGAGGAAGGTCTCTTTAAAGGTAGGGAAAAGGCTGGATACGCCACTTACTTGCCCAGCATGTGTCATCCTATTTTGTCTCCCTTTACAAAAGACCCCCTTGCCGTTTTGTTTCGGCCTATGATTGATGTCTAACGCTAACTAACCAAAATCTGGCAGTATTCCCAACCTTCTCCCTTAAATATATTAAGATTGCAAGATCAACACCTTCAATCCCATGCCTCTTCCTTACTAATGATTGCTTCGTTTTTCTGTAAAAGAGGGGCATCTTGACCATGAAATCGATTCATCAGCTTCTCGAGGATGTCTCTTTCTAACAAATAAATGTTGAAAGACTCCCAGGAACTTTTCCTTTTTATGACTGGAATGAAAGCTAAGTTGTCAATATGGAAAATGAATTACCTATGAATAAGAGTGAGAACTACTCTGGTCAAGTCATTTTTGAACTCCATTCCTACTTACCAAATGTCCCTCTTCACACTACCCAAAGCAATCTAGGAAGAATTGAATTCTTTACAATGTCATTTTTTGTGGTGTAATAATAAGGAAAGAGGAAACTACGCCCAATTCGCCAGAATCAGGTGTGCAGACCAAAATTAAATATGGGCTGATTTGTTTTATGAAGTTCCAAGAAAAAAAAGCTTACTATGTGAACTTTGCTAAAGAATTATACAAAACTCTTCTCTCTCCTCTTGGTGAAGCTTTAATTAAAAACTAAATATTTCTGCAACACTGACTTTCTTAATGCCCCAAAGAGAGGAAAAAGTTCAGGATGTTGGCGAGGTATTTTGAACTTTAAAGATGATTTTCAAAAAAATTCGAATTGGAGGATAGGCATAGGTTACAATACTCATATTTGGTTTGACCCTTGGGTTCCCCGTTTACCTATTACCTAAAACACTTCAGGCTGACCGATCCTTTCTTTTTGTTTCTGAGCTTTTGGACTCTTGTAACAATTGACATGTTCCTCTTTTGGAGTCTTTATTCCTCACAATATTATCCCCGTATTGCTAGAATTAAAGTCCCACAATCTGGAGTTCAAGATCAATTATTTTGCACTTTTTCAAAAACTGGTGAACTGAATATTAAGAAAGAAGGGCATTCCTTCTGCCGTCATTGACGTGGTAAGATAGATAGACGTCCAATCCTGCAGCAGTGTCTTGCTTGGCCTATCTGATCAAACACTTCAATCAACCCCCTCCCTTGTACCGGCCACACCAACCCTTCCATCTAATCAATCGATCGATCAAGAGGCTAATCTCTTTTGTTTGGGCCGGTAGCTAAACGAAAGTCCTCGCTTTCTCTTGAACAAGGGCATAGCATTAGCTTCAATTGAACAATGGTTGCCTCCTATCTTAGCAAAATATTTTTCCCGGAAGATGCTCATTAGATTCAATTTTCTTATTTTTCCAGTTGTCAAAATAGCCTCTCGATATTTTTGGGGTAAGCTGCATAGTTCCCCCTCCCCCACCCCCAAGCTGCATAGTTCCCCCTCCCCCCGGACCTCGTGCATGCAAGAGTCTCATGCACCAGGTGCCCCCTTTTATTAATCAACACCCAAAAGTAATATATATATATATATATATATAGTTTGAATAATGGTATATTGACTAAGGAATTTGTCAATCGTCTTATATGTTTTGATCCTTTGTGTTAGTTATGTAAATTGAACGATAAATCTTTTTGGCACTTGTTTTTCGGTTGTCGATTCTCAAGAAGGATTTGGCTGGCAATTACTTTAGGGTAAATATAGAAAGATTGATAGCAACTTTCTTTTAAGATTTAGCAAAAAAAAAAAAAGAATTTTTAAAATTCATATCTCAAGAGACTTTAGTTATAGGTTCCACCACAATTATATTTTTCAATTGGCATGACAGAAATATTGTGCTATTCAACAATAAAAAGCATATCCATTGTCTCATTCATGTAATACATCTAGGATCTCTAGTCACTTTCTTGACTTTCATCAACTAATGGATTCTCAAACTTCTCCCTTGGGGCATATAGACTTGTTGTAGTTAAAACTGATTAGTACTTATCATCACTATTATTGTGGCTAAAACTCTTGACCCGTTTTGGCGATCCAAGTGAGTTTTTTTCTAAGGTCTACGATGGTAGCAGAGGGTTTGGTACTAACCAATTAGATATTGTCATACCCCGCCTCCACTCACCTGAAGGTTGGTGATATGGACAAGCACACGTATCCACAATCCATCCAGGATCCACGATGCAGTACTTTAAGTACATAAAATTATGAAATGTATCTACGATCACATATATAATAATAATTAGAATATAACACAACTAGTGAACTCTAATGATTTTTTTTGCTAATGGTTAGAAAAAGTGTATTACTATATAAAAAAATGAGAATGATACAAAAAGAACTCTTTGAGAACTAACTCCACCTTCGGCATTGCCATCAGCAGAGAAAGAAAACAAAGCAAACTGAAATCAAAAGATTACATGAATCTGAATCTAGGCCTATTATGGCAATCCCATGGTAGATCAGAAATAATAAAGTTCGGAGCAACTTGCCATGTGTTTGAGGAACAACTTGTAGCAGCATGTTTTGCCAGTTTATCAGCAGCTAAATTTATCTCTCTGTAGCATTGAGTTATCACCCATTCCGAATTGTCTAGGTAACGCCTGAAGAATCTCCATTGTTGCTGAAAACACCAAGGGATTTTGTGATTTATTATACAGGTCACTATTGGTTGGGAGTCACACTCAATCCATAATTTATTGTAGCCTCTCCCAACCGCACATTTCAGACCATGAAAAAAGGATGCAAATTCAGCCATGAAATTGGAGCCAACACCCTTATATATAGCAAAGCAGATCCTGTTGGATCCATTCCCATCCCTGATAATACCACCGGCTTCTGAACGACCTGGATTCCCAAGGGAACATCCATCGATGTTGAGCTTGAAAAATCCATTAGATAGGGCCGCCCAACATAATTCCTGAATACTCCTAGCACGAGGCAGGAAGGTGGATATGTTCAGCTTTTTTGTCAAGAGAAGATCTACAATTGATTTAACTTGCACTAGGTGAACCGTTGAGAAATCACTGAGGTCTTACAAAATTAATTTATGAATCTGAGATTCAGTCATGGAAATCTAATCAAATCTTCTTCAATTTCTCTCTGCCCATATGTGGAATGGAACAAAATGACCAGAGGAAGCCACAACATATTACAGTGCACAGCTACTGATTTTCTCTTCCACCAAGAGAAAAGGTTTTCAATTGAAGGAAAACCACTTCATCTCTGATCAAAATAGCTCAGAGAGATCCAAATATTCACAGAGAACTCACACTCCAAGAAAATATGCTTGAAACTTTCCCCATGATTACCACAAAGGCTACACCTAGAGACAAGAGGGACAGCTTTGATGGAGATCAAATCATCTGTTGGAAGACATCTTTGCGCTAGGCGCCATCCAAAAATAGAGAATCTTGGATAAAGTTTTTTTCTGCCAAACCATGCGCCACCAACCATTTACTGGATTTTTGTTTCTTAGCTTTTCCCAAGTTGAAGAGATAAAAAACTTACCTGATTCTGTTAAGGACCATATTCGACTGTCAGGCACATCCACAAATGGAATAGGAATCTTTGCAACATGATCACAGGATTCAAGAGAAAGCATAGATTGAAGATTGAAGCACAGGAATATTCCAATTACCATCTACTAAAAATTCAGAGACTAGCGATGAGGGGCTGCCAACAATAGGTTGAAGAGGATTAATATTGTCCAACAGAGGAGTAGCACCAGCCCAACGGTCATACCATAATTTGATGTTGGATCCATCTCTAACAATCCACCTTTCAGAGTCAGAAACAAACTCCCAAACCTTTCTAAGACCAGAAATAATAGATGAGGAAAGAGAATACCTCTTTAGGCTGCCTTTGCTTATCATAAATCTTCCTCTAAGGAACAAAGCAAATTCCGAGGAATCAGAGTGAATATACTGGCAGAGCTTTGCAATCAATGCCAGGTTGACATCCCTTAATCGGCGAATGCCAAAACACCCTTCATCTTTTGGCTTGCAAACCTCGTCCCACTTTACTGTAATTGATTTAGAGCTATCTGCATCCCCAGTCCAGATAAAGTTCCTGGTCCATCGTTCCATTTGAGCAATAGACGAGGCAGGCCAAAGGTAAACAAATAAATTGTGCAAAGGAATGCCACTCATAATAGTCTTTACCAGCACCACTCTCCCTGCCAGCTAAAGGAGTCTTCCTTTCCATCCAACAAACCAGGCTTTGAAATTATCAACCAAAGGAAAAATCCTTTCCTTCCTAACTCGACCTTTAAAAATATCAACGCCTAGGTATCGCGTTGGGAAGTCGTAGATCGGAATGTTAAGAATTTCTTTTATCCTGCACTTGCAATCCGCTGGGATGGAGCTCAGGAATATTTTGTGTTTTTGAGATTGATGTGCTACCCCGAAAAGGCTTGATACAACTCCAGGAAAGTTTTTATACTTCTGACACCTTTCAAATCTGCACTCATAATTATCAACAAGTCATTAGCATAGAGGAGATGAGGAGTGTAAACATTACTTGGACCTGGAATCGGCTTAATATGGCCCTTAGCCCTGAGAACTCTAAGACCACGGCACAGGACTTCTTTAGCCAAAATAAAGAGCATGGGAGACAGAGGGTCCCCTTGACGAAGGCCTCTCTCAACACCAAAGAAACCCCTAGGACCACCATTAATAAGAACAGAAATCCTAATAGAAATAAAAATTTCCTTGATCCATTTTATCCAGGTTTGGTTAAAACCAAACTTATCCATAACCTCAAATAGGAAGTTCCACTCCATGGTGTCAAAAGCTTTTTGAATGTCAAGCTTTAGACCTATGCTAACTCTATAGCACTTTTTTTAGTCCATGTTAGCAAGTTCAGATGCAACTCCAATGTTTGAAAAAATTACTTTACCTTTCTGGAAAGCTCCTTGCTCTTCAGAGATCAATCGAGGAAGGAGAGAGGTCAGCCTGGTGTTCATAATTTTTTGAATTAATTTTAGAGAAAAATTCCCAAGGTAGATAGGTCTATATTGACCCACTTTGCAAGCATTATCTACTTTGGGGATTAATATAAGAAAGTTATTGTTTGCCTCTTTAATAACAATCCCCTTAGAGAAAAAATTCTAAATAGCATGACAGACGTCCTTACCAACTAAATCCCAGCAAGTGGTATAGAAGACTCCAGGGAAACCGTCAGGGCTAGGCGCACTGGAAGGATCAAGATCCCAAACTGTACTCCTTATTTTAGCAGCTAAAGGGATTTCAGAGAGACTATCGTTGTCACACCACGTTCACACAGAACCGGACTGGTGACCGGGTTAACACTGGTTAACCCAAACCTGCCAGGATCATCTGATACAGTATCCCACCACAGCATACACGCAACTAAGAAAGTGTTCGTCAGTTCAGCGGAAGATTTAATTTACCTGTAAATTTTCCCATTATACTTGATACCCAAATTGTAATACATAGTTAAGTACATGTGGGCCCGCAGGCATGATATTTACATAAAAGAATACAATTTACATATCAAGTACACAAAAGGGATCAACAAAAACACAAAGAGTATAGCTCAGCTCGGTATCAAAAGGTAAAGCTTAGCTCGGCATAAGAAAAAGAGCTCAGCTCGGTATCAACAGTAAGCTTAGCTCGGTATCAAAGCTGCGGTCCCACAGCACAGCTCTCGCACGAGCAATCCGTGTCGTGCTCTAATTCCTCGGGGACCCACCAATCCTCTTCAGGGAATTCAACTATGGGGCCCGACCCGTGCTCTTCAGGTTGATGACCTGTAAAATCGTCTAAAAGTGGTGCACACGTGGGATGAACTCACTAGCTCAGTAAGTGAAAAGAAGGACCACACAACAGTCCATACAACAAATCACAACCATATGCACTATATGCTATGCAATTCATTTTAAATCACATCCACCTAAACAACATTATTAAGTCCTTGGTTTAGTGCTACTACAACCATAGTGCACGTATACTCCGGGTACGAGCCGCGAACTCCATCCCACGATACGCCCAAAGGGCTGTCGGAGAAGGCCCACCATGAGTACTCGAAAAAGTAAAACATGCCGACCACCGACTCTCAACATAAAATAAATGACAGAAATTAAAGGTGCTGACTTCAGCAATTTAAAAGCAGTACGATTGGCCCTCTTGAATATACCACCGGGGTTGCCGACTGTCCTAATGACCAGCCGGACGTATGCCTAACTGCCATAGTGACCCGAAAACCGTGACCACTGCTTCTTCCCAAATGGTAACCCAACACCTCAACCCCTGTTGGGAAGGGTCGTAGCACGGGAAGATGATAATCCTACACCGCGTGCTCCTATATGACATAGTACGATTGCATAGTACCACTGCATCCCATTCCACGGGCCACCAATGCACTCGTTTCCAAGCCAACTACGGCATCTAGTCTACTAATGCATTATGCACAATGATTTCATCATTCATCACATATTCACATCATCATTTGACATCAAGAAAATAAACACAACACACAAGTCATAATAATATGAGGATGGCTAAGTTACACATAATTCGCATGATGACATGACTAGTCTAGATACAATTAAATGAATGTTAAACAAGTCTTAACATAAGGCCAAACGTCCTCTCCCCACTTACTTGTAGCGTACAAAGACTCACGCCTGGTACGGGTGAGATCCGGTGCAAGAAGCGTACGTTTTGGTGAACCTAACATAAGTTAATGGAGTTAACATTTCACCATTTTGGGATCAACATTAACACGATCCAACGACAAAATCATGTTTAGAATCCTAAAAGAAGGTCGCACGTCCGTTTTGGGTCCGTTCGGATGTAAAAATCACGTTGGGAGCCTCTCAAGTAGGTCGGACAGCCCACCTGTCATGACCCACCAGTCAAACCCACCGGTCCTGATCGGCGGGTAGGTCGGCCCGTCGGTTGGACCCGAGGGTCCTGCTAAGACCAACGGGCAAGTTGGCCAGCCGATTGGCCCCGAGAGTCTGTCTTCTCAGGTGAGTGCCCTCAGGCGAGCCATTTAGCCCACCGGTCTTGGCGGGAAAATGCCATTTTTTTCCAAACTTCCCCCAACCTTTGGGGAATCAAATGAGGCTTTTCCAAATCCATTCTTCACACATTCAAGGTCTCATAAGATGGTTCTAACCTAGATCTAGGTTAGATTTAAGGAATGGAAACCATCTTACCTTCTTTGCTCAAGAACTCGTTCAAAGACCACAAAATCACTTCAAATCATCAATGCTCCTCCAACCGTGAAAACACTCCTTCAAAATCAACACATAAACCATCTATTAAACCTTAGATTCATCATCTCAAGGGGGATCTACGAGACCTCAAGAAACTCTACTCAAATCAAGGGTTTCGTTTGGGTATGGTGAAAGTTTAAGGAACCTAGCCTTTGCTCACCGCTGAAATCCATCTTTTCTTCCTCTTCCTTCTCTTTTCCTCTTCTTTCCCTTCTTTTCTCTCTCCTCTTTACTCTTCTCACCAAACGTCCGAGTGTCATAAATGAGAAAAAGGAAAAATATAATGATAGCTATTTATACCTTTTAAGACATCTTGTAACCTCATGGGTGGGTCACTCAGGTGGGCCACTCAGGTGGGCGGATGCGCCCACCTATGACCGCCCACCTGAGGGCCGAAAATTGGTCACCAAGTGGGATTTTGATGGAACTCGACTCTCTGCACGAATTTCACTCTCGGCATAAGATATAATATACGTATGCGCTTTAAGATATGGCTACGTATCTGCTTTATCCGCACATGGCCTTATGATATGTACATGTACATGGCTTGGGTATACCCGTCTCCTCTGGCACTGACTCGGACTTGTCTGGCCAGCCGGTGTTCAAAGTCACCCTTGCCATCATGGTCCATAAGGAACCCGCCTTAACCCTCTCCGGTTCGGGTCCTGCATGGTTAAACCGGGTCAACCGTGTAATCAGACCGAGTTTAAGAAGTAGGGTAGACTATCATTATCCATATCAGTCAGAATCTCGGGGATAACATATAATAGTGAACCATGAAAAGTAGAGACCACCTTTTTGCCAAATTCTTCATAGTAGGAAACCAGACGCTGGCCAATAGCATCCCATTTAGTCAGGATATCGCCATTGACATCCTGAAGCTCTCTGATCATATTTCTATTTTTTCGAATCTTTGCTGAAAGGTGGAAGAACTTTGAGCAGCAATCCCCTTCTCTAAGCGAAAGTTATAATTATGATTATGCCACTAGGGCTATATTTGATATGTAAAACAAAAGAATAAAAAAGGAAGATGATACTCTCATCCTCAACGTGCTCCGATTGCACAATCATCACAAAAACATTCATCCTCATGCATAGCTAGTTCCTCGTCCTAGAGGTCACCTCTATCGAGAGTGGGCTCCTCAACTACATACTCCGGATGGTTACCTGAATCATCTACTAAAAATGAGCAACAACAGGGGTGAGTTTCCACGAATCCCAGTGAGAGGTGCACACACACACAAACAATTATAGATACAACAATAAAGATTTATAAGGTAAAACAAATACACATGTGATGCAACATAATGGAACAAGAAGGATTAAATGAATGCAAATATGATTCAGATTATATTATACAAGCTTATTGATCGGGTCACAATTATTCATAAAATTGATATGCAATTGTTAATTTTAAATTGATTTTCATGAGTAATTTGACCATATATTGGGATAATCTTTGGTTGCAGGGCTTTCAAGAGATGTGCACAGGTTTGATGCTAAATGGATGGATGTGGTTCAGTCTAGAAGCAAGGGCAAAAGATCAAGGTCAAGGGCAGAGTTGGAATTTCCAAGAGAAGAAGAGAATATAAAAAATAAAAAATAAATAAAAAAAGGAAAATTTAGGGAGAGAGAAAAGCCCACGGTTCTCCCTCTCTCCCTATTCCACACGTTCTCTTCTCCCTCTCCTACTTTCTCTCATCTTCTTCTCTTTCCTTGTCCAAGATAGAATAGGAATCTCTCTCTCTCTCTTTACCTAAAACATCTCCCATGTTCTCTCCCTATTCTTTCTTTATCTCCCATCTCCTATTTTCTCTCCCCCATCCCACGGTTTCTTTCTCTCCCACCAAATCTCTCCCTCCTACAATTCCTATTTTATCTCTCCATTCCATATCTCTCTCCTTCCTTTCCTTCCTTCTCACGCCCTCCATTACCCACGTCTCTTTCTTCCTAGATAGATTGCCCACAATTCCTCTCTACCACCGAATTACCTCTAACCTTAATCTCTCTCTCTCTCTCTCTCTCTCTCTCTCTCTTATCCATATTTCTTCTCCCATACCCACGGTTTCTTTTCTTCTAATTGAAATCCAATTCTACCACCCCATCACACACACCTCTCTTTCTCTTTCTCCATATCTCTCTCGGTCCTTCTCTTTTGGGAGGGACACTTATATACCCAATCTTTAGGGAGAGGCTGGGGATTATACCTTTCATATACATCATAGTTGACTGGTTTTTCTTACTTGGTTCTCATAGTTCTCTATTCTTCTTGGATCATGCCTTCTTTGGGACGGAGTTTCAGGGACAGCATTGCACGGAGAGGATTGCCATTATGCCAAGGGTTCATCACCACCATCATAATTGCTGCCATTCATCCACTAGCACCATGAGCGGGTAAGTTCTTTTCTATCTTTAGGTTTAGATGAAGTTTTGGTTCATTGTTATTTAATTTTTGGTTTAAGTTCATACTTAGTTGTTTGATGTTAAAGACCCCTCCCATTGTGGATGATTTTTAATTGGTAAATTAGTTTAGAATAATTACTTATGTGATTCAATTATTTTATTCAAGCAACAGTATTTCATGTGATTTTTGCTAATACACTAATGATAGCCTTTAACTAATCGAACTAAGCGTGCTAAGCAAAAGCGATAGACGATAATGCTTAATAGGATAGGCTATGTTTAGTGTAGTCAAAGATTGTATTTTTGTTGTTGCATTGGAACTTGTAGTTTCAGTGAACCGAAGTACGAACCAGAAATTGGTAATAATACCAAAACGGATTGGAGACATAGGGATAGTTCTTCTCATTAATTCTTATCCTTGTTAATTGGTTTATTTAGATTTAATTTAAATTCTAAATTTTAAAAAATTGATTTTCAAAACAACCTTCACCTCAATTTTAGTAGATATAACCTTTTAGTTCTCTGTGGGTTCGACCCCTTTCTTACCACTATCTCATAGTTTAGTTAGGGTTTATTTTGATTTGTTCATGACAACGATCAAATTTTGGAGCCAAAATTTGATCGTTGTCATGAACAAATCAAAATAAACCCTAACTAAACTATGAGATAGTGGTAAGAAAGGGGTCGAAGCCACAGAGAACTAAAAGGTTATATCTACTAAAATTGAGGTGAAGGTTGTTTTGAAAATCAATTTTTTAAAATTCAGAATTTAAATTAAGACTAAATAAACCAATTAAAAAAAACAATAATTAATGAGAAGAAGCTATCCTTAGTTCTTGAATCCGTTTTGGTATTATCACCAATTTCTGGTTCATACTTCGGTTCACTGAAACTACAAGTTCCAATGCAACTACAAAAACATAATCTTTGACTATACTAAGCATAACCTATCCTGTCAAGCACTATCGACTATCGCTTTCGCTTAGCACGCTTAGTTCGATTGGTTAAAGATTATCATTAGTGTCTACTAAAAATCACATGAAATACTATTGCTTGAATAGAATAATTGAATCACAAAAACAAATATCGTAAACTAGTTTAACTATTAAAATCATCCACAATGGGAAGGGGTCTTTAAAATCAAACAATCAAGTATGAATTTAAGTTAGAAATTAAATAACAATGAACCAAAACTTCATCTAAACCTAAAGATAGAAAATAACTTACCTGCTCATGGTGCTAATGGATGAATGGCAGCAATGATGATGGTGGTGTTAGTAATTCTCCTCCCTAGTTCCAATTTACATGTTTGTGAAGGTAATGTGTGTATATATATATATATATATAATAGTTTTATATGTAATTATATATATATATATATATCAATGTCATTAATGGGAACAAAGAAGATAGTTATTGGGATGGTTTGAAAATAGGAGAAAAGAGACAAAGGGGAGTTAAAAATGAGATACTTTTTGGGATGGAATGACCATGTATGTATGACATTGCACAAAAGGGAGTAATATAATATATAAATATTAATTTCATTGCACAAAAGGGGGGACTTGTCTATTGTCGGTGGAGAAGAAAAGGAGAGGAAGAGTGAGATAAAGCTGGGTGGGACCTACCTATCCTCTCCCCATTAACTCACCTCCCTCATTTGTTAGCTAAGAGACAAAGAAGAAAATCAAGAAAAGAAGAAGATAAGAGAAGAGAAGGGGGGAGGAATGCTCATGTACTAAGACAGAGAGAGGGAGGGACATGTGTGAGAGTGATGGACAAAGAGAGAGAGACATGGACATGAGAAAGGGATAGGCGGAGAGAGAAAGGGAAAGGGAGAGTAGGGGTTTGTCTGTAAAGGGAGGATGTGCATACAAATCTTTCAATAAGAAAGAAAGGAAAGAAAAGAAGGGAAAGGAAAGAAAAGAGTTAAGAGGGAGATGGACTATTGGGGTGGCTGTGATTTTCTCAAATTCAGGTAAAGTAAGTAGAGGAAAGGAGGAGAGAAGGACTTCAATGATTTTGGTGGAGGAAGAGCTTCACAATTGAAATTTGAGAAAAGAAAGAGGAAGTGGAGGTGAGGTTTTTAGCTTTTCAAACCTTAGTTCTTCCATGGTTATATGATTTTTAACAGAAAGAGAAGGAGAGAGAGAGAAGTGAGTTGGGAGAGGAAGCTGCTACCAAGGCCAGGTTGCAGCCCAACCTCACGGCTTGCTACTGTCCAGCTGAGGTCTTGGCTTGTCCTCCCCTATTTTGGTATTTTTAAATTAACTTTGTTTAGTATAATTATGAAAAAGATTTGAAGCAGCTATAGTTGGAATCCCACTGTTATTCAGATTTTAAAAGGGCAGTGTCTGAATGAGTTCAAAAGAGGAACCTACTTTAAGGAAATTGAAATATACATGAAACTTAGGAAACTAAAGTTGATTTGATTATATTGGAATTCTTCTAAGAGATCAGCTCCGATGGTAAAGAGTAAAGAAAAAGAAACAAAAGAAAGGAGAAGTTTATGGCTATGTAAATATGAAATGATTGTGTAACATAGCCATACTAAAGTCCTACTAAGACTACTAATATGGATTTGTCATAATCATTAGAGAACGTAGTGGACCATGATCAAATAAGTTAACTACCCACTATCTTAGTCAATATTTGTTGATTAAAGTACTACTAAGAGTCGATTACGTACCATGGACTGCTGTGTAATATGAAAGTTCGATCATTAGAGGAATTCTTGAATTCCAAGAGTACGCAGTCAGCGCAGACACACTTTACTAAAACGACCATAACTTCTTTTATAAAATAGTAAATGGCGTTCCATCTTTTTTGTAAGAAAATAGACGCATAGATCTTTCTATCCATATAGGGCACGGATACTAGTTCCTTCGGAATTGGTTCAAGTTTGACACGAAAGTTACCCAAAAATAGAGGACTGCAATTACTATTTTCAGCTTCAGTCCTTTGGCATAGTCTTGTGGACCTAGTTCGGGTCGTTAGGCCATTTAGAAATGCTCCCATATCAATTGGAGATTAAGAAACCTTTGTAAAAGTCTAAGTATATGATTTGGTTGGATTGTGAGTTTGAAGTAAAAGGATCAAGTCTGGCAGTCGGTAGCATATATAACAAAATAAAAGCTTAAGTTTAGGAGTGATTACATACTTGAGTCATTAAGTTTGAAGTAATAAATTCTTATGTAGGTGATATAATTGTCAAAGAACGTTAGCAGAAAGTGGTTCTCACAATAATTTTTGGACATCATCTACAAGTGAGGGGAATTCAGCCATATCCTTGCATGTTTTGCCATTTACAGTATATCAATATATATATATACCTCTAAGATCTATTTTATGTTTTTATATGTATCAAAATATTGTTTTCATGATTTTTTTTTATAAGTGTGAGGCATGATAGACATAAGATAAAATTAAGGTATAACATGGGCCGAAGCTAAAAGTTGTCAAAGTCCTTTCCAACAGAGGAACTGGGAAGGATAATGGGGTCTTTTAATGCCCACCCTGCTGGTATGGGATAGTCAGGGGAGGACCAATAAGGGCTCCATCAATATCCTGTTCCACCCAAATGTTGAAATTGATAGTAACTACTGGATGCCAAAGTTGGTAAGCAACACAACAAAGAATAGAAAATAAAAGAAAAGACTAAAGATATACTCTCAAGACACGACCCAGATCCTTTGAGCTAAAGAGCAAGAAAAGGGCGAGGCGTTGAAAGAGGAGCATGTGGGATGAATTCTCAAGACACGACCCAGATCCTTTGAGCTCAAGAGCAAGACAAGGGCAAGGCGTTGAGGGAAAACATCCTACCAAAAAGCAAGAAAGTAAAGGTAAAAGAGTAAGAGAAAGAGTAAGAAAGAAAAGATAGGTTAAAGAGGAAAAAAGATAATGTTGAGTTTGATAATTGTTTGATTTTTTTACGTCATGCATGTTAGTATATGTATGATCAGATATATTATATTCTCATATTGATGCATTGACAAAAGTAGCACGCCATTTGTATGATGTTTCTTCAGTCATGCATATTTTACTTCTTGATATGATTGTGTTTTTCTCACTGAGCTAGTTGAGCTTACCCTGTGATATATATAACTATTTTACAGAGCCAGAACATGTGCCATGTCGTTGTGCATAGTGTGTATTTGGTGATAGAGGTACTGATTTTCCTTCCTCCAATGAATAATCTGAAGATATAACTATTCCAGACTTTGCTAGACTTTTTGAAAGAATGTTGTAATAACTTTACAATGGATTACAGTACGTTTCATGTATTTGATAGGTATAGACATATTAAGACTGTCAATGTGTAATGAAGTTATAAATACGATGATTTAGCTTCCGCTGTAGAAATTTTGATATGTTTGCAGATTAATTTCCGTTGCGTATATGTGTTTGGGTAAAGAATTGTAAGATTATGCCGTTATTTAATGGTGGCTCGTGAGGGCCTGTACCCATATCTTACTCGGATTTGGGGGCATTATAGTGTTGAACCCTTGGCACAATGTCAATCCTCTCCGTGCAATGCTATCCCTGAAACTATGTCCCAAAGAAGGCGTGATCCAAGACGAATAGAGAACTATGAGAACTAAGCAAGAAAAACTAGCCAACTATCTCCTCTAGCAAGGGTGTGATATGGCAGCCTCTCTCCTAAAGAATGGGTAAAAAAAATGTCTTTAAAGAGAAGGACTAAGAAGGATTTATGGGAGAGGAAGACAGGTGCGAGGTGGAGTTTGAATAGGAAAGTGAGGGGGCAACGTGAGTGAAAGAAAGGTGAGTTGGTGTGGGAGAGAGAAAGAAGGAAAGAGAGAAAGATTGGTTGGGTCCAAGAGAGGGATTAGGAAAGAGAAAGTTACGTGGGAAGTGAGAACTATGGGTGAATAGGGGAATTAGGAGAGAGAGATATGGAATGGAGAGACAAAATAGGAGAGGATAGGGCGAGTAGGAAAGAGTGAGAGATGGGTTCAGTGGAAGGGAAACCGTGGGATGGGAGAGATCCTAGGAGATGGGAGATAAAATAGGGAAAAGAAAAGAGAGAGATCGGCTACGAGGTTAGGACAAATGAGAGAAAGAAACGTGGGAGAGAGAGAGATCACTAGGCCAAAGAGAGAAAATAAGGAGAGAACCGTGGAGAGGGAAGAAAGAAAATGAGGGAAAGATTAGGTGGGAACTGGGAAGTGAGAACCGTGCATGTGACAAAAGAGAGGGAGAGATTAGACAAAGAGATGAGAGAAAATAGGGGAGATGTTTTAGGAAAAGTGGGAGAGAGGGGCTCCTATTTTATTTTAGACAAGGAGAGAGAAAATATAAGAGAAAGTAGGATGGAAGAAGAGAACGTGTGGAGTAAGGAGAGAGGGAGAACCGTGGGGTTTTCTCTCTCCCTAAATTTCCTTTTTTTATTTTTTTATATTCTCTTCTTCTCTTGGAAATTTCAACTCTGCCCTTGACCTTTTGCCCTTGTTTCTAGACTGAACCACATCCGTCCATTTAGCATCAAACCTATGCACATCTCTTGAAAACCCTACAACCAAAGATTATCCCAATATGTGGTCAAATTACTCATGAAAATCAATTTAAAATTAACAATTGCATATTAATTTTATGAATAATTGTGACCCGATCACTTATCAATAAAACTAATTTAAATTAGGTTGTGAATGCTTCTGCAACATAAGGGATATCCCTGGTCTCGGAAAACCCATCGGTCATCCAACGATATACGCTAGTTGCAAGTAAAGAGCTTGCAAGTGCCGAAAAATCCATCGAACACCCCATAAACCCCTAACAAATAGTCACACCCTATAACCACAGTCTCGGAAAACCCATTGGTCACTCGAGCTATAGGATAGGGGTGTAGCACTCAGTTAAATTTCCACATGAGTCCATCCACTATACTAACTAAAACTAGGGTCTGGGTACTATTGCAACATAGGGGATATTCCTGGTCCTAGAAAACCCATCGGTCACCCAGTGATATAAGCTAGTTGCGAGCAAAGAGCCTACAGGTCCTGAAAAATCCATTGGTCACCCCGCAAACCCCTAATAAATAATCTCACCCCACAGCCACGGTCCCGAAAAAACCATTGTTCACCCGTGTTGTGGGATAGTCAGTACCTTACCCCCTACTGGAAAGGGGTGTAGTACTCGGTTTAATTTCCTAGTCAATATATTCTAAGTCTATAGTGGGTACTAGAGCTACTGCAACATAGGGGATATCCATGATCCTAGAAATACATTAGTCACCCAACGATATATGCTAGTTGTGAGTCAGGAGCCTACAGGTCCTGAAAACCCCATCGGTCACCCGAGCTGTAGGATAGCCAGTACCTTACCCCTATTGGCAAGGGGTGTAGCACTAGGGTGGTTATTCTCCTAACCCAATACATTCTAACGTACCACATTTCACATCATTGCCATACTCACAAACACCCATCATACTATTAGGCAATATCACATTCATCAAATAGAACAAATTTATCACATACTATGCATCATGTTATAAACAACAATATCATTAATATCCACAATTTAATATGCAATTAGGAAAACAAGTTAAACATGCAATTACCATGAATGCATGCATGGATGACATACTATAAACACTCCATAAAATAGCACAAAATCCACTCACCTCGAGTCCTAGGTGATGATGGACAGCCGATGGCCTCGTGCCGCGTTGTCTCGTCACCTCTTGGTTCTACTCCTAAGATACATGAGATTTAAAAAAAAAAAAAAAATCATTCATCGATAAATGCACATGTTTTAGCTTCATTTCCTATTTCTCTTTTCTCTAAAATCGTTCTCAAATTGGGGGTTTTATGACCACAAGGCTGATTTATACGTGGGGGATGTTCTCCCACCTCAATTAACTTAAATTAAGTGTAATTAATGGGTTGGTTAAGATGTGTTTACGCAATGCACCCAAATTTTTCCAAAGTTCAAGTTGCGGCTAAGCTAAATTAGGGAATTTCGATTGAGTGTTTATATGGTGACCACCAATGACTTATATGATCACCCCAATCCACTATACATGTATTTAATTTCATTTTTCCCAACCCAATTTTGGGTTTGAATGGTGGGGTATAGAGGGTTTGGGCAAAACCCACCATTTCTAGGGTTTAATTACCGAAATTGGGGATTTCACTAGAGAGGGTTCATAGACTCAAATTGATCATTCAATCTTGCTAAGATAAGTCTCTTACACTAAAGCCCTCTCCCTCTCCCTCTCCCTCTCCCAATTTGTAGCCTTGACAAATGGGAAGGTGGGTTTTAGAAAATTTCCCCATTTCTAGGTTTTGTGTTGCCCAAATTGGGGTTTGAAATGGAGATTTCTGTGGAGATTGTCTATAGACTCAATTGTGACCATTTCATCCTTAGTTTAGGTGTGAGACATTATTTTCCCAACCTAGGGTTAGGTTATGATGTTAGGTCATAGAGGATTTGGGAAAAATCTTAAATCCTAGGGGTTTGGGTTGCTAAATTTTGGAGTTTTTCATATGGGAGGTTTTTTATACTCAAAGTGAGTGGTTAACTTGCTTGATTAGGTCCCTCTCACCAAAATCGCCCATTTAATTTATAGATTGGGTAGGTGGGTAGAGGGATTTCGGTTGGGGTGTTTCCATTAGCTTTAATGGAGAATGAAAATGGGAGAGAGAGAGATAACTATTTAGATACCTTCAATGGGTAGGTGCCCTCCTTCGTCCCCTCTTCTTCCTCCTCCCTTGTTCTTCTCCTTCTTCTTCTTCTCCTTTTTCTCTCCTCTTGCTTTTAGTTTGGTAGGAATGAAAAGAATGGACAACGACTTATATTTATAGTCATTCAAGTTGCTTAAGGCTTGTTTGGAAAAAAAATGGGTTTTCATTCGTTACCGGGTTATCCATCATTTTGCGCTAATGGGCCCACCTTGGGGTGTCCCAATATATTAATTTATTCCCCAATATGTTATCCCAACTATTGGGGAGTGGTTTGAGGTGCATGGATGCGAGGGCCCAAGCCCTATGGCCAAATAACCCAGTTTTGGCCTATGTACTCACCTGACTTGTTCACTGGTGAAGGCTGAATTGGTCCCTTTATGTGGAAATGGATATTTAAGTTGAATGGAGCCCTTCTAAGGTGTTTCGAGTGTGTGGGTCCCACCTCTTGGTATATTTTACTATTTAAGCTCGGCAAATCCACAAATCACTAGTGGTTGTCACCTGGGTTGCATTATTTATGTCTAAAAGTTGAAATTAGTCTAGGTTTTTTGGGCACGGATATAACAGATGTTACCCAATGGATCGACCCAACTTGAATGAGTATATATTGTACTATTGTCTTGCTGTGTAAGCAAGTGAGATTTTTTGTGCTAGGGGTTCTTGGGTGAGTGCCCTTATTGCAAGTTTGGGTATTCATGAGAGACCACTATTGTAATATTTCTTCCAACATATATAGTGAATCATCTTCTTCTTGAGGATGAAGCACATCACATTGGCGTGTGAATTTCGTTAAATCTTTGTGTCATCTTATGTGAATCCATTCGTTTTCTTTGTTTTCTTTTGAGTTTGTTCTAACAGATACCAATGGTAACTTCTTCGAACAAACTAATGAATCAAGCAGGGTGGGTATCATGTTTAGCTTGAATAATCTTGAATTTCTATTATCTTTGACAAAAAAAAACATTGCATAAAAATTTGGACAAATCAACTTAACTAGAGCAATGGTTGCAAACTGATCACTTTGCAGAATGGCGTTGGTCTATGTTTATTTTATAATAAAACATTCAATTCTAATATCTATTTTATCTGTAATAATAATTAAAAAAAAAAAAAGGCAAGTGTTTTCTGTTCGAAAGTGGCTCCTGCACCCAGACATAGTGGCGCAGCCCCAGGAGTGGCATATGGTGATCATTACACACTCCTTGTCTTTGTGGCATAAGGGCCGCTCTTGGACATAAAATTATCCCTTAAAAAATTGTTTGGGGTGCTTGATAGTGTAGCTCACGATAGAATAGTCTCAACTAGGCTATCTAAGTATCATTTTTCATTTTGATTTTTACCTATTTAACAAAAATCATTAATGAAAATCAATATTTTTATCAAAACATAAAAAATGGTTTGGTAACTACTTGACAAAAATGGTTTTTCTGAGAAATAGTTTGGTATCTCTATGTGCAAAATGGTTTTTTGAAGAAATGGGTGAAGAGATTCCATTCACCCATCTTCCTTATAACTCTCTTTCTCCCCTTTGGACTGAAGAAGAGGGGCAAGGGGCTTGGATTTCTAATTACAATGTAAATGACTACTTTACCCCTTCATATTGGAACTTTATGCATATGTTCATTAAAATTTAACGCAAAAATAACTGAAAATCAATTTTGACCAGAGCACATAAATGACTCTTGATCTCTTTTCGGTTTTTGTGCTTTATCAAATTTTATTTATTTAAAATAGAAACAAACTCCATAAATGATACCAAATGTAGCCAAAACCATTTTTTTTGAAAAAAAAATCAAAATGAAAAATGATATCAAAGAGGGCCTAAACTATTGGGTTGGGAATATAAACAATTTGTATAACATTTGAGATTAAAACAACACGAACATAAGATAATTGATGCAATAACGAAAAAACTTTCTTTATAGATGTATTAACAGGAAAAAAAAAATTGCATTAGATGTATTGAGTCACACTCCACCCATAGCTTTCGAATACCCATCTCTCTCGCCATCATCAAACCTTTCACTAAAGCCCGAAACCTGCCTCATAATTTGATGTTACTCCCAAAATTAAGCAAAAAGATGAAACAACCTTTGCATTTTCATTCCTGAAAATACCTCCCGCTCCTGCCCTACCTGGATTTCCAATTGAACATCCATTTACATTTACCTTCAACCAACTGGATTGAGGGGCACACCAAAAAACCTCAGAGATCACCGAACTAGATAGCAGCATAATTGGAATACCAACCCGCCTAGAGCAAATTAGATTACTTATAGAAGATCTGAGCTGAAGGGATGGGATTTGAGACTTTAAAGCAGATAACACTTGTTTAAGGAGCGGGACATCTTGCAAAACTCCTTTCTCAAACTGTATAAAATTTCTTTGCTACCACACAAAATAAGGAATTAGAATAAGCCCAGCCAGCCATGCCTCCTTAAGGAGAGCTCCTTTGGCCTTGATCTTCCACTAAGCGATCAAATCTGAAACAAAACTTTGACTTTGCCATACAATATTAAGAAAGCCTGCAAAATTTCTCCAAATATCGAGGGAGAAATTACAGTAAGAAAATGTGACTAATAGATTCTGTATCCCTGTGACACTATTCACATTTAGAAGCAAGAGGAATTCCTTTAGAGGACACTACCTCATCGGTAGGCAATTTTCCATGGATTGGGGAGGCAAAATGAATTTTCTCCAAACCAGCGAACTCCATGGAGCATTATTTTATTTTTCCTTATTTCCTCCGAAGATCATTAGTAGGAAGATTACAACTCCGAGACACCGACAAATTCCCTAGGACTGCTATAACTCACATGACATAGATCATGAAAAATATGAAGGTGAACCACAATAAGAAACATACTTGCCCAACTTTACAAAGAAGGACCCCGAAGGCGTGAGACTCCAACAAGCACTATCCATCACATTTTGAGCTGTATTTTTTTAACTTAGAAATGCTTGCAAAAATCTGACTGAAAGGAAGAGATCTTACCTGGGGAAATTTCTACGCACCATTCTCAATAAAATCAGCGATAACCTTCTTTAGAGGAAAAAGGCTAACATTCAGCCCCAATAGCTCTTCGATAGACTGGGAATCAAACCATCCATCCTTCCAAAATTTGATCATATTTCCATTCCCCAAAATCCATCTCTCCTTGACAAAAAATTCCACACCTTGCGAATTCCTGGCCAAATAGACGAAGAAATATAAGAAGACCTTATAGCTTCTGCTTTTGACAGGAATCTAGCTCCGAAATAAATTCCCATAGTAGATTCTTCATGTTTGATCTACCAAGCTAATCTACTCAACATTGCATCATTTGCATCCCTTAATTTCCTGATACCTAGACCACCCTCTCGTTTGGGCTTGCACACATCCTCTCATTTGATTGTTATCTTTCTTGCAATATCCACATCATCTAACCAGATGAAATTTCACATTCAACATTCAATTCACTTAATCTAAGAGGACGGCCATCTATAAATGGAGAAGTTATACATCGGAATTCCTGAAATAACTGATCTCACTAACTAAACTCTACCCGCCATAGATAAGAGTTTTCTTTTCTAGCCCAGTAACCTCCCTTTTACCTTATCCAATAAGGAAGAAGAGTTTCTCTCTTGATTCTTCCTTTGAAAATTTCCACACCCCAACATCGGGTTGGAAAATTACATATAGGAATCCCTAACACCTGAGAAATTTGATGCTTCCTAATCTGATTGATTTTTTCGAAAAACATCTTACTTTTCTTTAAATTTATAAATTGGCCAAAATAGCTTCAATATAAATCTAGAAAAACCTTCAGATGCCTCATATACCTTAACGATGCAGTTATGAGTATGACGATGTCATCCACATAAAGGAAATGACAGGGCACATAAGCACCACCATGTCCTGGGAGAGGCTTTATTTTGCAAATTTAGTTAATACACGTTTAAAACACTGAAACTTTTACCTGTTGGTGACATTGCTTTTAAAATTTCAAACTTTGAACTGTATAATAATGAACTTGACTTGACACATGACACACTTTTTGACTTAAATAGTAACAAACGATGACACAAAAAACTATATCAACAATTTGTATAGAATTTGAGATTAGACGGCATGGGTTGCTTCAACTCTATACGTATGACAAAGCAATATAGAATTTTAGATTAAAAGAATACGAGCATAAAATAATTGATGCAATAACGAAAATACTTTCTTTATAGATGTATTAACAAAATAAAAATAAAAATTACATCAAAACCTTTTGTAACCTTGAAAGAAGGGGTAGAGGAGGAGTTGGGTTCCTCTCCCTTGTAGGTAACCACCCTACCCTATCTCACATCGTCCAAGGGAGTGGGGTGGTCACCTACAAGGGAGGAGATCCGAATTTGCAGAGGTGACCCTAATGAAATAAAGTTATATTGAAACTAATTGTGGTTAAAATTGATAGTAATTTGAGCTGAAACTTCATCATCTCCATTTCCCACAATGATCGTATGTTGTCTTGAAAATGTAAGGATAGGGATTGATCAATAATGAAATAAAGTTATCAAGACAACATATGATCGAAGGCAGATATCAATATTAATTTTAGGTAGATTTTCACAATCGTTATCAGGATCAGTTCTCATATGCTCCAAAAGATGTGTGAATTCCTTTATCCTCTATTAATTAGGTACCTCTATTTTTTTATTTTTTATTTTTTTTGCTAATTGGATAATTTATTGAGAAAGAAGAAAAAACCAGCAATCAACATACAAATCACAGAGCATGCCACGAGGCCCCACCTTCGGCATAGCCATCAGCAGGACCTAGGGCCGCTCACTACATAAATCTATACAAGGGTCTAGAAGAATCATCTCTCGCCATCATATCAAAGATATGGGCTAGAAAGACATCATTGACTGTCGAACATCTTGATTTTGTAGCTTTCTTGGCTAGGAAGTTTGCCACCGAGTTCCCTTCTCTATAGTTGTGTGTGATTTTCCATGTAATACTTCCCAGGTATTGCCTTAGATGGTTCCATCTCTGCATAGCCATCCATGGATTTTTTCCCTGATGAACTGACATAACCAGAGCAGCTGAATCTGATTCTACCCAGAGGAATGGAATAGCTAACTGTTTTGCTTTCATGAGACCATGCATTAGACCTTCTAATTCTGCTTCATAATTTTCTTTAATCCCCAAATATATGTTGCAAGACCAGAGACACCTGTCATTATGATCTCTCATGATTGCACCTGCACCTGCATTACCAAGGTTCCCAAGAGAGCTTCCATCAAAGTTTAGCTTGACCCACCCCGTAAGCGGTTTGCACCTCTATTTTTTTATTTGATATCTCATTCTCTATGTTTAATCTCATTTTGACACAATGATTTTAGGTATCAGTATTAGCCCATACCAATTCAATATCAATCCTATTATTTATTTTAATTCCATTTCCCATTAAAAAATAAAAAACAAAAATGATAACTTTCTTTTACATCCATGGAAAATAGTTCACCGCCATCTAGGGTTCACAAACTCCTATATGGTTTTACTATAAGTTCAAAATACCCACTTGATAACTCTATGGGTGAAGAAATCTCTCCTCCTTTCAGAGACTGAGTTTTCCTTTAAGCAAGATGATTCATTAACCACAAGCTACGTATGAGCGGGCGAGGATCTCAGGAGGTATTTTGGGCTTATACTAAAACTTTGTAGGGGCTTTGTGAAACCTGGGATGGTGGGTGAGCGTCCTCTATGAGATTAAAATAAAAAAAAAAATGAGATCTGAATTGATAGCGATACCTAAGACCATTGTGCCGAAATAGGATTACAAATAGAAAATGGGATGTTAGCTATATAAATAATTACAGAGGTAGATAAATGGTTTTTTTTTGGTGTCCAATTGGCAAAGGGAATAAGGCCTGAATTACTTTTAGTAACCCAAGGGGAGTTATGACTGCGCCTAGGGTTTTGGGTTCTGGCGGTGACCTTGGTGACTGCCAAGACCCTGATGGGGCAGCGGCCTCCATGGCTTGGCTGATCCCAGCTAAACAGCCTTTGATCACGGCATTCTTCAAGACGGTTCCTGCAGAATCAGTGGAAGCATCGGGTTTACCTGGATCTGTTCCTGAAGAGAGGGCTGCTCCTAAACAAAAACTCTCTTTTGCTGCTACGGTCAAAGGGGGTTCTGCCCTTCCTTCTATCGATTCTTTCCCGGATCCTATTAAGTTCAGCTAGTCGTCTTGAATTAAAATCCCACAATCTGATTATGAGGACTAGGTTTCAAAGCACAAATTTTCTTTCATCGGACGTTTGAATCTACGTGTTACGCCGTTATCTGATGTGAGGGATTTCATACAATAACATTGGGCTGTTGAGGGCAAGGTGGATATAATCTATCTGCGAAAGGGGTTCATACAGTTTCTGTTCTCTTCAGAGCAGGACATGGCTAGAGTTTGGAAGAATGACTCTTATAAAGTAGGCAATCAGGTTCTTCGATTCCAGAGGTGGACTCCAGATTTTAACACCAGCAATGTCCAGCTCTCTCATCGGTTGGTTTGGATCCGTTTCCCTGATCTAACTGGAATATTGGAGCTCTCTTCTCTTTCTCCCAGATAGTGGAGTATAAGTCTCCCCCGAGACTTTGTGGTGTGTGTAACAAGTATGGTCATCAAACAAGTGCATGCCATGGTGAACAGCAGCCAATGAAGGATCCTCAGATACCTGGTGCTGTGGTGCTGTGGTGCTGTGTGTGTGGATGACCATCCTCCCCGCCGTGGGCATCAAGTATGGAGGCAGAAGTATTCCCAGTCGCCTATGGGACCTATTCAGCCATTGGTTCTTCAACCTGCTGTGGTTTCTCTTACTGTTCCTGGTGTTTTTTGTGTCTACTGCTGCTAGTCCTAGCAGGAGAGCTGGATTTATGTTCTTCAGTTATTTCGGTGCTACCATGGGTGGTTGTTGGTGAATTTAATGCCACTCTCTACTCCCATGAGAAGAGGGGGCCTGGCTCTTTCCATTTGGGTTGTGTCTTGGAGTTCATTTCAATGATCGATTTCTACTCTCTAATCCTTGTGGCTTCTAGAGGGAATAAATTCACTTGGTGTAATAATAGAAGGGGAGGTTATGTCTGCAGTCCTTGATAGGTCGTTTTGTAATAAGGAATGGATGGATTTCTTTCACTCTACCTATCAGAGGGTGTTGCTAAGGGTGTATTCGGATCATTCTCCAGTGGTGTTGGTGTCTGAGGTGGTTCGTAGGGCTACCAATTGTCCGTTTGAGCTACAGAGATTCTGGTTACACCATTCCGATCTCAAAGGAGTTGTTGTTGGTTCGTGGTCATCTCCTATACGTGGAAGCCCCCATCTTCAAGGGTCTCATTGAAGCACCTTAAGGGGGGCATTAAGGAATTTGTCTCGTATTTCTTTTCCCAAAATTAACGAGGATATGGAGGGGACTAGGGTAGCTTTGGAGGACGCCCAAGAGGTTATTGAAGTGGTGGGGCTAAATGACTATCTATTTGATTGTGAAAAGGTGGCTTCTAGTGAGTATCAACGGGCTTTATCCCTTCAGGAACGATTATGGGCTAAGAAGTCAATGAATCGTTGGCTGAGGTGTGCCGACAGGAATACTAAGTTCTTTCACAATTCTTCAAAAATTCGAAGAGGGAAGAACTCTATAAGACTCCTTAAGAAGGAGGATGGTACAGAGGTGTCTGAGGGTGATGGGATGAGTGAGTATATGATTTTTCACTATGAGAATTTTTATCAGCGTGCTCCTACTACTGTCTCTCCTGAGTTGTTGTCTTGTATTCCTTAAATTCTTGATGAGAATGACAATGTATTATTAACTGTTGTTCCCTTTGTGAGGAGATTTAAGGCAGCAATTTTTTATTCGGATGCGGATAGCTCCTCCGGATTATATGGCTTTCTTGGAGCTTTTTATCATCAGTGTTGGGATGTTATTGGGGCAGATGTATGTGCTGCCATCTGTAATTTTTTCAGAGAAGGGGTTATGACTAAAGGTGTTAACAACAACTTTATCTCTCTCATTCCTAAGGTCGAGGGTGCGGTAACATTGGATAAATTCAGGCCTATATGTGTTGGGAATCCTCTGCCAATTCCTAACTTGATCTCTCCAAAACAGGGAACTTTTCAGTGTGGGAAAGTTATTTTCAATAATATTGGTATGGCCGCTGGCCTGGAAAACCTTTTACCTAAGAAGGTGTGTGGGGGTGGTTTAGCTCTAAAGCTTGATGTGTAGAAAACCTATGATACTTTGGATTGGAACCTTTTTTTTTTTTTTTTTTTTTTTGCTAAGGAAATTTGGGTTCTGTGAGTCATGGATAAATTGGGTGTATCAGATGCTCTTCTATGCAAAGCTCTTGGTTATGGTTAATGGTAGTCTGGTGGGTTTTTTTGGTGTGGAACGTGGTCTCCAGCAAGGGGATCCTTTGGCTCCATTGTTGTTTATTATTGTTGAGGAAGTTCTATATAGAGGCGTATCTTCTCTATGGGAGGGCAAGAAGATTAAACCCTTGTTAGGTCCTAGGAGTGTGGCTTTTCCCACTCATCTTTTGTTTGTGGATGATATTTTTATTTTCATGAACGCAGGGTTGAGGGAGGTAGGCTATCTGCATTCTTTCTTGTGACAGTATCAGGTAGCTTTTGGTTAGGTGGTTCACTTGGGAAAAAGCAAGGTTTTCATTGGGAATGTCACTATGGGGCCGAAAACAAGGTGCTTAGATATTTTAGGTATTCCTGAATGTTGTTTTCCCACGAGGTATTTGAGGGTTGATATTTTTGTGGGTAGGCCAATAAAATCGAATTTCATCGCTTTGCTGGAGAAGATTAAGTCAAAGCTGGCTAGTTGGAAGGGGAGAATGATTTCCCAAGCAGGTAGGGTTCAGTTGGTTAACTCAGTGGTACAGATTATTCTTGTTCATAATCTCTCTGTTTATTGGTGCCCCCCTGATCTGGTGTCTACTAGTTGAGAGACGGATGTCATAATTTGTCACACCCTGTTCACATAGAACCGAATCGGTGACCAGATTCCCTCCGAGTAACCCAAAACCACCAAGATCATATGATACAGTAACCACAGCACAGCAAGCCTCAAGTTCATAGAAATATAATAATGTAATTTCAACGAAAGTCTTGTCATGCGTAAATACTTGTAAATCCCCATATATTCTAGATACCCAAATTGTTATACATAGTGTATTTACATGTGGGCCCGTAGGCATGATATGTACACAAGAAATAACAAATTAATTATCGAAAGCACAAAAGGGGAGTATACCAAAAGAATAAAAAAGGAGAACTGTAAATGGAGAAATCTGCTATTGTTGCCCCACGACACAGTTCTTGCTAGGGCATTCGTCTCCATGGTCAAATCCTTCTGGGACCCACCAATCCCCCACTGGAGGTTCGTCGGTGGACCCCAACACGGGTTCCGTTATGGAATATCCTGCAAAATCATTTAAAAATATGTGTGCACGAGGGGTGAGCTCACTAGCTCAGTAAATAGAAAGAAAGACTCACACAAGCAAATACAATTCAAATGGTACTATATGCATGAGATTCATTTTAATTTTATTTCACCTAAGCAATATTATTAGGTTATAGGTTACGTGCTACTCACAACCACAGTGCGCGTATGCCCCAGGTACGAGACCCGTTCCCTATCCCGTGATAAGCCTATAAGGTTATCGGAGAAGGCCAGCTATGAGCACGCGAAAAAGTAAACCGTGGCCGAACCACAGCAGAAATGTAAATCGTAGTTGAACCATAGTAGAAAATAAAAGTAGTACAATTGGCCCTCTAAATATATCACCAAAGTTGCCGACTGTCCTAATGATCAGCCGGGCATACTTCTAACCGCTACAATGGAACCACAGCAGAATTGTAAATCGTAGTTGAACCATAGTAGAAAATAAAAGTAGTACAATTGGCCCTCTGAATATATCACCAAAGTTGCCGACTGTCCTAATGATCAGCCGGGCATACTTCTAACCGCTACAGTGGTCCGTGACCGATGCTTCCCCCTAGTGATAACCCAACAAGTAAACCCTCGTTGGGAATGGTCGTAGCACGAGGGAATGTGAAATCCTAACCACATACTCCTATATGAGATAGTACGACTGCATAGTACTTTCACGTCCCATTCGACGATGTACCAATGCATTCTTTTCCAAGCTAACTACGGCATCTATTTTAGGAATCCCATACATGTTCGGCAAATCTTTATCATAATCCATCCATGAATAAATCCATGGTCAAGAATTCACGACAAGTAACAAATAATTGGAAATCTAAAGATACAACAACATGTTCATTTTTAAATGCATCGAATAGCAGTCAAGCATACGCATGAGAATGGCATTCGTAATGTCAAGATATATATATAAATGAATAAGATGCCAAAAATACTCCCAAAATATGGTCAAAGATCCAGAGTGAAGACGAATGTCTCGAAACCTAACATAGATAAGAATTTAGAATACATCCATTTTGGAATTATAAAAATACGTAAGATATGGTCATGATGCTATTAATAGCGTGAAGAAGGTTGTCGACGAGTTCGAGTTCCAACAGAGCTCATTTGGGCTACAGGTGGGTCATATAGGTGGGTAGGAGAACCCACCTATGCAAATTGCCTAGGCAAACAACACCTAAACACAAATCGACGGGTCATACTGGTGGGTCTGGTACCAGCCAGTAGGACCCAGGGCTAACCCAGAACAAGTGGGTGCCACCAGCGGGTATTAGTACCCACCGGTCTTACTCGTCGATAGGCCCAGAAGAGACTGGTGGGTTATACCGACGGGTCAAGGTACCCTCTCGTCTTACTCGCCTGTTGGTCCAAACACCCAGGTAAGACTGGGGGGTCATACTGGTGGGTCTAACTACCCGTCGGTGCTACCCACCAGTGTTCTGTAGTTTTGTTATTCTTCTTTCCCTCTTCATTCCCCCTCTTGGGAACTCGAGGGGGTTGTTCCAACTTCATTTCCCTCACATTTTAGGCTTCATCTACTTGAGTATTCCATGGATCTAAATTAACATCAAGGTTTTGGGAATGAAATCATACCTTGGCTCAAGAAACCCCAAAACTTGAGATCCTCTTTCCAAACTCAAAACATCACTTCAATACCTCAAAATCTTTGTTTCCCTTCCTCAAACCTTCAAAGAAACCACACAAGGGTTCCATTATCCCTTTGATTTGACTACACACAAAAGGGTTTCATCACATTCTAAGGGTTTATGGCGTTACTTACCTTAAAATGTAGATATCAAGGCACCAGACACTATTCCTGCGATGAAAAGGTAAGATACAGCTCCAGAAACCAAGGGAGGACCTTCTTCCCTCTTCCTTCTCTTCTTCTTCCTCTTTTCTCCCTCTTCTTTACTCCTCTCACCAAACTTGCTGAAACCATAAATGGGAGAGAGAGAGAGAGAGAGAGACATAAATGCTATTTATATCTTGGTTAATAAATATCTTCTAAGGCCTATTTGGTTTTGCCCCTTTATGGACCAAAACACATTAAATCACAATTTCGAGTGAAATAGCCGACATTATAGAACACACGTGACTTTATTACGACGAGGAACCAAAAATACATGTGCTCACCCAAGTTGGGCTTGTTGGGGCCCACCTTCCCTTATAGGTGGGTCACACTGGTGGGTCTCGCACTTACCAGTGACCACCCACCAGTTGGCCAAAACAAAGCCAACCTTGCTGTATTTTGGAGGGAAATGGAATCTTAATGCATATCTCGCTCTTGCCACATGTTGTGGACTAAGTTCTCATCATTCAATACGATAACATACCTTTCCTATTAGTACATGGCTTTTTGGTACGTGCAAAGGCATGGCTTAGGCATGAGAATCACATCGCGTATCGGCTCAATCCTGTCTGACCATCCCGCATTTGAAGTCACCCTTGTAGTTATGCACCATAGGGTACCCACATTAACCCTTTCGGTTCGAACTGTGCAAGACCAAACCTAACCAGTGGGTCAATAAACTGGGGTTTAGAGAGCAGGGCTCTACATAATTTCATCTGGTCAGGTGATTTGGAGACCTCTCGTCGTATCATTGTTAAATGGGACTTTGCTTGCAAGCCTTTGGAGGAGGGAGTGGGCATTAGGAGGCTATGTGATGTGAATAATGCCCTTCTTTGTAAGTTGTGCTGGTCTATGAAGAATGATCAGTCCTTCTTTAGGAAGTTCATTAGAGCAAAGTACCTAGACCATCATAGAAGGCTAAAATCTGGAGTTAACTCTTCTATTTGGTGTGGTATAAGGAAGATTTGGAGTGACGTGGAGGCCAATGAAGGTTGGATTATTGGAAATGGATCTTCAATAGATTTTTTGCATGACAAGTGTGTGGGCAATGAGTCAATTATAACCTCTGGGTTGGTTCCGTCTCTTTTCTATGTTTTCAATGCTAAGGTGGTGGATTTTATCCAGGATGGAACTTGGATCTTGCCCTTTGTTTCTTCCCCATTTCTAAAGGAGATGTTCATGGAGGTGAAATCTACTCCACTGCCAAAATCCTATTTTCATGATAAGCTAGTATGGTGTGCTTCTTCCTCTAGGGATTTCAATGTAAAGTTGGCATGGGAAGCAGTCCGCTCCAAAGGTTTGAGGCCATCATGGTTCTCTTTGATTTGGCAGAAGCATCTTCATCCGACACACTCCCTTTTTGGATGGTGTTTTATTAATGGTAAGCTTCTTGTCGATGATCTTGTGTCTAAGAAGTGAGTTTCATTAGCATCTCACTGCTCTTTGTGCCTGAGGCAATATGAAAATTTATACCATATCTTTTTGGAGTGCCCGATAGCATGTAAGGTTTGGAGCGATTACCTTCATCTTTTTAATGTTGGATGGCCGCAACAGAATACCCTCACTGAGCTGGGTCAATGTGGTCCTCTAAGGCAAGCTTAGTTCCTTTAAAAGAGGTGAGGCTGGCTGGATTTTTGCTTATTCCCTTTCATATTGGTATGAAAGAAACAGAAGACGACATTATGAGAAAGGACGTCCATCTAGACTAATCTTGAAGGAGGTTCTGAGTGATATTAGGAAGTCATCTCAAGGGAGGGTACTTCTCTCAAAATCAGTGGTTGATTTCGTTCTATCTAGAGCCTTAATTTTAAGGTAAAATTTACCTCTGCATCTCTTGCAATTGAGGAGCTGAAGTGGACTAAACCTATTATTGGATGGGTCAAATTGAATATAGATGGGTGCACCCTGGGAAACCCACATTTGTCAAGGGCTGGAGTGCAGGTATGGTGTTGTCTAGCTATGCTTTCCCATTGAGAAATACTACTGATTATAAAGCGGAATTCTCTTCCCTTTTATTGGTCTGAAGTTTGTAAAGGAGATGGGAGTGGAGAGACTGTGGGTGGAATGTGATTCACAGGCAATGGTGGAGATTGTCTTTTGGAACTCTATCCCTTGGGCCTTTCTTCAATAATGGAGGCTATTCAGTTCCTTTCTGGAGTCTATTACTTGGAGGTTAACGCTTTTAGGGAGGTGAATACAGTGGCTGATATTCTTGCAGAAAAAGGCGCAATGTCTCAAGCTGATCAGGTTTGGTAGAGTAGCCCTTGTTTTGCATCTTCGGAAATTAGCTAGGATGCCCAGCTCAGACCTCGATACAGATTCAATTACTAAATCATTCTGTATTCCCCTCGTTTGAGTGGCTGCTAATAGCTATGCCGAAGGTGGTCCTCTAATGAGGTGGCATTTTTTCAACCATCCTTGCTGATGGCCATGCCGACAGTGGGTGGTGTTTGGGATCATTTTCATTTGAATTTGTATCCATCTAGGAATGCCTAGACATTAAACCTATACACTACTTAGTTTTCTTTCTTAATATATATACTTGCTGACTTTTAGCAAAAAAAGAAAAAAAAGTCAAGCAATCAGGGGTGTCCAAGTAATTAACCCCTTTTTTTTGGGGGGGGGGTGTGGAAGGAAGATAGTTTAGATTATTTGGTTTGTAATAAAAAAAATTAATGCCACTCGAAATCATGTGCTAATGTGTTTCTATTTTTCTTTTTTTCTTTTTTTTTTTTCTTTTTTAAATGATGGAGCTGGAACTATCTTAAATATAGAGGGCAAAGTTAAAACAGAGAATTTTGGAATGATGTCTTAATTATTCTTTGTTTTCTAACATCATTTGAGTTACTTTTCTTGCTTCAGAAAATTAGGATTTTTATTTATTAGGTTCCCAAGTGACTTTCAGGGCATTAAGGTATACCATGAATATTAATGATGGAATGTCGATGTTATTTTTTAGAAGCCTGGATTCAGAAAGAATGGTTATATTTGACATCCTTTGACCAGGTCACTAAATACTGAGCTCACTCAAGATTTTACTTGGATTGACTGCATAAGTTGTTTATGTTGGATGCTAACAGTAGAGGAGGAAGGAAGTACTGCAGCGATTATTATAGCTGTGTCGTCGGAGAATATGAACACAATATGGAATTAGACATGAAGGCAAAACTTTTGATCTTAATGGAAGTAGGTGCACAACCTTTATTCGGTTTAATTCTTACAGAAGGAACTTATCTGGGGGAGGGGGGAAAAGAGGGAAGATAGAGATAAATTTTTTACACTAGTAGACTAGCTTGCAAGTATCCCTTAAAATTTAGAATAGGCCAATCATTCTTAAATGTCCCTAGCTCAAGAGATATTGAGAAAATGAGAACACCACTATAAGAGTAATAAGACCTAAATCTACAAACGTTCTTTGATGAACATATTGGCTAATTGATCCTTAGAGCCACAATGCATAGGGAGCCTCTTAACCTTTCCATTGTGGAAATGGCAATCAATGTCCATCTCGGTGATGAAAAAATGGTGAAGGAGTGCACAAACCAATTATGAAATTCATCAAACTATGTACGATAGCTACAATTTTGAACATGGTTCAATATTCTTCTAGCTAGATCCCCCCCCCCCC
>NC_056566.1:11331679-11346038 GCF_013358625.1 Macadamia integrifolia
TCTTTTTCTTTTTTTTTTCTGGTAGCAAACACACTATGACATGAGTTAATTGTCAATGGAAATGCAAAGGTTAAAATTCCTAAGCAATTAGCACATAAAGCCTAATTCTCTTATTTTATATTAAATAATTTCTCCTGTAATCCGGCTATTCCTTAATCTGTGATTGTTGAGATATGTGTCACAAGTTGGGGGTTTGGCGCAATGTGACATGGTTATTTTATTTTCTTTCCAAGTTAGATTAGGATGTTTACTTTCATATTTAGATTAGATCTTTAGTTTTCTAAACTAGAGTTAGATTAGGATCATCTTTCCTATTCCACCTACGTACGGTTATACTTGGTTCTATTTATTAAAAATATATGATAGAGTGAGACTACCATAACACATCGGTTGCTCCTCTCTTTGCCCTCTCTCTTCTCTCTTTTCTCAAGTTACTAGTTACAAATCTTAGGTTTTCTGTAGTGATTCTAGATCTATTATGGATTCCTATAACCTATCAATCCCATAGTATAGGGCTGTTAGGATTTAATTTCCCCTAAAATCTGGTTGATATCTAAAATTACATTTATGAAAATTAAATGATTTGGAATATTTGCACTTTTTATGTGGTAGTATGTACAACAGCCTTGCATTTCTTGAGATTTATTATTTATTTTATAAGAAAATTTGGGTTCTATAACTTTTTTGTGGTATTAATAGTTTCAAGATGCTGGCTTTATGTGGACCCAACTTAACAAATGCCTCATTGACACCATTTGCATCTTCTGTTTTTAGCAACTTGTAAATGTATAGCTCTCTTTTGTCATATAGCATCAAGAACAATAAGGGTTAATATGCGATCCTATGACAATGGAATTGTGTTTCTTTCTATTGAGTGTATATCTATCTATTACTGTCACCTTACCTCAAATTAGGCCAAAGTATGCGACATTGGATTCTCAATTCAGTCAATCTCACCTCTACCAGGATCACAGAAGCAGTCTCCCACCTTATAAGCTCACGAAATCAACAACTACAAATCAGAGTATGCATATATAATCCATAATTTAATATAACACATGTGATCAAGTCTACAGTGTTAAATAATAATACAGAACCTGCATTAAATGTTATTCCCACAGGTTACATAAGTAAAAAAAAAAAAAACCTTACAATCATTTAAATAACAATCACATTAACAGAAGGAAATCACGTTCTTCTTCACTGTGTCCTGTAGACACGGCCTCACAACCACAATTGATCACCATTTTGCTTCAGCGCCAGTTCTACCATCTAAAACATAAATCCACGAGGGATGAGCTTCACAAGCCCAATGATGGGTGAGCAGGCAAGCACACACATCCAATCATGATGCTAATCACATGCTCACAATAACAACTATACCATGATGTCACATATGCCCAACCATATGATCCCTTTCATTTATTATATTCCATCTTAATTACTAAGTCTCAATATATAGTTATAAGTGCTATAAGGAACGTAGGTGGTATCCCCTTCCCTAGTACGTCGGGCTCCAAGGATGCAAGCTAGTTGCAAGCAGGAGTTAGTCAATCCCGGAAAGAACCTCGGTCCCCCAGCTAACCCCTAAATAGTAACCACTGCTAGCCACAGTCGCGGAATCCCACACCAACATCGGTCTCCCATACTGTCTGACAGCCATGTGTATAGTACGTTGTACCATGTTATGCCATCTAAGGATATAGTACATCGTATCTGGGCATAGTAGTCCTCCATGACCAACCATCGAGTGGGATTAGCCAATACTTACCCCCTATTGGCAAAGGATTATAGCATTGGGATGTGATCTAAAGCATATGCAATCTACATGCGTCAATAATCCTAGCATCCAATCATCCAACTATGGTCATGATTATAAAACTAATCTTTGAGCCCACGGTATCGGAATTCTCCATCGGCTAGACCGTGTCTCTCAGACCATCAATGTTATAATCATTATCACTCATCTATATTGCTACACATCCAAAAAACCACGGTCACATGAATCTCTATAAAACCATGCCACATGTGCAATATATATATATATATATACAACCAAAATAAAGTTTCCACAGCACTACCCATGGGTATACAGAAATAAAATGTATAAAAACACTTCGTAAAACAAAACAAACACCCACTCACCTTGATACCCGAATCTGATGTTCTTTCGCTGGATTCCCATCAATGCGTATCCTCGCTAAGTATCTTAGGTTCCTAAATTAACAATTTGTTATTAAAGTTAGTTTTAGTCTTTTACTGTCCAAGGTTTGAGTTTCCCTCATCGGAATTCAAACTAGATGTCAAGTAGAGGTTCTGAACCCATATCAGCATCTCTCTCAGCCAACTGACCTAATTAGCCAACTTGGCTCCTTGACGCATATGTGGGTCACTGACCTGACTCACATGCCTAACAAAATCAAGATACTACATTTTGGTCTCCAGATACTAAATTAAGGTAGTATGTAATTTCTTCAGCCCTCTAATTGACTGAGCAAGAATTCTCACACAACTAGAGCCCTCACAGACCTTCTCTCTCTCATTCCTTCCTTCCTAGTTTATCTCCCCTTTCTTGTGCAAATGAAGTCTATCACATTCCATTCCACATGCTTAAGGTAGTGGAAGTCACTTAGCAATACTGGGAAATCCCAGCAGTGTTTTTGGACTCCCACCAGAAGATATGGCCTAGGCCCACCGGTTGGCCGCAGCAAACTGCTGGACAAGGCCTGCAGAAAGCAGAATTTTTCCCATCTGTAGCAAAATCTGCCATGACAAATTCCCAGGTGTTGGGCCTCCAATTTCACTCCACAACTCCCTTATGTGATATGTAACATGGGACAGGTGCTTAATTGGCCAATTGCAATCCAATTCTTCCTAACCCTAATTCAATTCATTTATTTCCAGTAGGGTTTTCTGGGAATTAACTGGGATTCTTGTCCAATTGAGCATACAGGAGCCCATCCCACTCAATTCACCACCCATTTATATTTAATTGAATTTATTAAAATTACTGAAACTCTTGTCCAGTTCCAATTTAGTTTCTTTTACTAGGTCCAGGATCAATTGGGGTCAATTGGGTCTCAATTTCCCAATTTTCCTACCTGGGTGACCCAGCTATATTTTCTTCCCATTCCCGGACCAAATTGGGGATGTGTATAAATTTATCCCAGCTCCAATTACAATTAATTTCACCTAAATGTAAAAAGCCCTATGATCTAGGATTTTTGAACAATTGTACGGCTAATTAGGTTCCAATTTGGGTCCCAAAATTGGGGCTTCAGCTGTAGAGAGCTAAATTGAGTTTCCACAACTAATTCCCTTTCCCCAATTAAATTTTACACTAACCTTAATCTACTGGCCAAATTCTACCCTTATAGATTTACAGGGTTAATTGAGGAATTTTACCTTCTTCCCAGTTCCTGGGACTTGCAAGTGTTGCCACAGTACTACTGGTGCAGCTGTCCAACTCTCAAACGACACCTTCCCAGTAGAGGCAGCAACCTTGGCAGCCCTCTGGTTCCTCTAGCAGCATGTTGAGAGAGGCACCAACAACTTCATGATAGGGCAGCAGCAACACAATTGCATCTCTCCCCCTGCCTTCCTTCTTCTTCTTCCTTCCTCATCCTTCCACTTTTCTTTTTGCCCACGATTCGATAGGGCTATAAATGAGAAGAGGGAGGTGAGGGTCCCCTTATATAGCCAACAGCCTAAGGCCTATTTGGTCGTGACACTAGTTTTATAGGAACTGAGTTATTCTTGTATACTAGCTCATGGACCTACCCATTCCTTTACATGTTGGGTGCTTTATGATCAATAAAGAATTCCCTTCCATACCATGTAGCATGCGGGCCCCACAATAAAAGATTCCAAATTTTCTACAGACATGCTCTCCGGCAAGTAGAACCGGCTGGCCGATTGTCAGCTGGGCAACCTACTGGTGACCCTATTTTTAGTCCACCTGCAGCCTTAACCATTGGGATTCTAAGTCCACCAAGAGTGGAACTTGTTCCTCATCTTAACCATTTCATCCCTTCACTTGACTGGTGAGTCTGCCAACTGTTTCCCCTTATGGCTTTATATGGTGACCATATACAAACAATCAGTGGCATCAGTGTTAGCTAAGTTCTAACACTGGAGATTCAGCTGCTTCCAATTTCAGGGTGTTACAATTGCCATGATATCATAAATTTTCCTCCACTTCCCACACCCATATCAGTTTTAAGTCTTTAAATTCATTCTAGATCTGTGAAATTTTTTGAGGATCAAATGAGGTCCTTCTCAGTTGGTGAGTATGATGCGCAAAACACACATGCTCATCAGGAGGTCTCAAGTTCGAATCTCCTGTTACCTACTTCCCTCCCTACCTATAAAAAAAGAGAAAAAAAAAAGAGGTTTTTCTTATTGAAATCCACCATTTGTGGGTTGTCTTAAATTGTTCTTTTAGATTTTATTGTATTTAAAGTTTCCAATGCATACTGAATAAAGAATGTGAGCCGTGTAAACGTCAAGAGGAGGTGGTGTTCTTTTTGTTGGAAATGGAAGATTGACATAGGAAAAAACTTGAGAAATTTCCTAATTTCTTTTCATCTCATATGATATTGACCTCCACTTAAGCTTGCCTCAAGCCCTAGAAAGATAGCACTCTGAAGGCACCTTCAATAAAGTCGGTGATTCCTTCTATAACATCTACTGAATATTTATTGGAAAATGCTTTTATTTCTTTGAATTGGTTACGGACCCTTATTAGCTCAACATTTTTGGACACCATAAATGGAAGCGGGACATAAAAATAAAATAAAATAAAATCCCAAGTGTTGTGCTGATTCACAAAATGCCAATGAAGGCCCTCATTTCATAATCTTTTCCTTGGAACTTAAATTTACCTGATTTCAATGTCTTTGGATCCCTCTTTCAATTAGGTGGATGAGACCTTGGATCCACCACTGAAGGCCCTCGTGATGAAATCTTTTCCTTCAAAGCTTTAATTTTCTGATTTCAATGTCATTGAATTCCCTTTTTAAAATTAAGTGTTTGATATTGAGGATTTTCAATTGACTCAGACCTTGGTTGATTAAGTTATTCGAATTACACCAGACCTATAGTGGGCCCCCAAATCTAAAAAACAATGATACAATCACAAAAACCTTAGAATCATGTAGAATGGCTGAAATCAGGATTGGTCAGGATTTTGTTCTTAGAAGTCGGTCCCTATCAATACTTGGATCGGAATTGACTGGAACCGGTCCTTATTGATACTTGGATTGGAATTGACTGGAAACGGTGTGGAAAACCGTAGAATCAGCCCTCAAATCTGAAAATTAGTGATTCAATCCCCCAAACCCTAGAAATGGCCATTACAGAAAGGGTGGAATCGAGATCAGGTGAAGCCAATTCTGATCCAGATTAATATAACCAAGGGTTTTTGCTGCTGCCGAAAATCCGTATGAGCTGATCCTGCACAAGCACCGAAGGCAGAGGCCCGGAGGTATCTCCGGGGTTAGTCCTCCGACACCCAAGTTAGAGACCGACAGAACAGTTTTTTACAGGAGTAATGGTGTGGGTCTAATTACTTACCTCTCCCCTCCTCTCCCGCTCTCTCTTATAGTGCTTGGGTTTAGGGTTTCCTTTTTGGAGTCCTCCTCGGGTCCGCCTTTTTCCCTTTTCGAGTCCTACTCGGATACGTCCTATTCCCTTCAGTTGGGGAATATTCTCTTCACGTGGTTTACGTGGTTAAAGTCCTTGCAGCCTCTATCAGGTGAGCGGCACATATCCTTCCCTTGGATACCACGTGTTCTTACCTGATTGGACAATTAGTTTGGCCGTATCAGTAGCCCCTTTACTTCCACTAGGAGGCTCTTCCTATGGGAGTAATCATGTCTTTCGTCATTTTCTTTTCCATCCATGTATCACCAAGGCCTTATTCTTTTGGCCTCAGCTTTCGTGCAGCCCGCGATCGAGACCTTTGGTCAGGCCCGCTTGGCCCTTTCCTGAGCCCCCAACCGAGGTGTGACCTTCAGTCAGGTCAGTTCGGCATTAGCCAGAGCCCCTACCGAACGGTGACCTAAGGTCAGATCAGCTCGGCATTAGCCGGAGCTCCCAACCGAGGTGGTGATCTTTAGCTCGGCTTTAGCCAGAGCTCCCAACCGAGGTGGGCAACTTCGGTCAGGTCAGCTCGGCCTTAGCCAGAGCCCCCAACCGAGGTAAGGACCTTCGATCGGGTCCGCTCGGCCTTTTCCTGAGCCCCCGACGGAAGTAAGGACCTTCGGTCCAGTCCGCTCGGCCTTTGCCTAAGCCCCCGACTGAGGTAAGGACCTTCGGTCAGGTTCGCTCGGCCTTCACCTGAGCCCCCAATCGAGGTAAAGACCTTCGGTCAGGTCCGCTCGGCCATTGCCTGAGCCCCCGACCGAGGTAAGGACCTTTGATCAGGTCCGCTCAGCCTTTGCCTGAGCCCCCAACCGAGGTAAGGACCTTCGGTCATGTCTGCTCGGCCTTTGCCTGAGCCCCCAATCAAAGTAAGGACCTTAGATCAGGTCAGCTCGGCCTTTGCCTGAGCTTCCATCTGAGGTAAGGACCTTCGGTCAGGTCCGCTCGACCTTTGCTGAGTCCCCAACTGAGCTAAGGACCTTCGGTAGGTCCGCTTGGCCTTTGCCTGAGCCCCCAACCAAGGTAAGAACCTTTGGTCAGATCAGGTCAGCCTTAGCACAGAGCCCCCAAACGAGGTGACCTTCGGTCAGGTCGGCTTGGCCTTATCCGGAGCCTCCAACCGAGGTAGGGACCTTCGGTCAGGTCCTCTCAGCCTTTGCCTGAGCCCCCAACCGAAGTAAGGACCTTCGGTCAGGTCTACTCGGCCTTAGCCTGAACCCCAAATCGAGGTGGTGACCTTTGGTCAGGTCTGCTCGACCTTTTTTTGAGCTCCCAACCGAGGTAAGGACCCTCGGTTAGGTCCACTCGGCCTTTGCCTGAGCCCCCGATCGAGGTACGGACCTTCGGTCAGGTCTGCTCTGCTCGGCCTTTGCCTAAACCCCCGAATGAAGTAAGGACCTTTGCTCAGGTCCGCTCGGCCTTTGCCTGAGCCCACAAGGTAAGGACCTTCAGTCAGGTCAGCTCGGCCTTTCCTGAGCTCGCAACTGAGGTAAGGACCTTCGGTCAGGTCCGCTCGGCCTTAGCCTGAGTCCCCAACCGAGCTAAGGACCTTATGTCAGGTCCGCTCGGCCATAGCCAGAGCCCCCAATCGAGGTAAGGACCTTCGGTCAGGTCAGCTCGGCCTTAGCCAGAGCCCCCACAGAGGTAAGGACCTTCTGTCAGTCTGCTCGGCCTTTGCCTGAGCTCCCAACTGAGGTAAGGAAGGCCTTTGCTTGAGCCCCCAACTGAGGTAAGGACCTTCGGTCAGGTCGGATCGGCCTTTGCCTGAGCCCCCAACCAAGGTAAGGACCTTTAGTCAGGTCAACTTGGCCTTAGCCCAAGCCCCCAACCGAGGTCACATTCGGTCAGGTCTGCTCGGCCTTTGCCTGAGCTCCCGACCGAGGTAAGGACCTTCGGTCAGGTCTAGCCTTTACCTGAGCCCCCGACGTAGGTAAGGACCTTCGGTCAGGTCCCCTTGGCCGTCGCCTGAGCCCCCGACTGAGGTAAGGACCTTCGTGTAGGTCTGCTCGGCTTTTGTCTAAGCCCCCAAACGAAGTAAGGACCTTCGGTCAAGTCCGCTCGGCCTTTGCCTTAGCCCCCAACCAAGGTAAGGACCTTCGGTTAGGTCATCTCGACCCTAGCACAAAGCCCCAACAGAGGTGACCTTCGGTCAGGTCAGCTCGGCCTTAGCCGGAGCCCCCAACAGAGGTAGGGACCTTCGATTAAATCCGCTCGGCCTTTGCCTGAGCTCCCAACCGAGGTAGGGACCTTCGATCAGGTCCGCTTGGCCTTTACCTGAGCCCCAACTGAGGTAAGGACCTTCGGTCAAGTCCGCTCGGCCTTTGCCTGAGCCCCCAACCAAGTTAAGGACCTTCGGTCAGGTCAGCTCGGCCTTAGCCAGGAGCCCCCAACCTGTCACTTTTCCCAGAGCTCCATGAAGTCCCCCTTACTCCTGGTCAAGATGGTTCAGAACGAGATGTCCTAGGTGTCGTCGATGGCAAAGTTGTTCTCTTGACTGAAGCCCCTTGATGAACGAAATGCCTTTGGGTCTCTTTTTGTATCTTTTGAGCTTGGGCCTTCCATTCCCCTTGTAATTTATGCCTTCGGCCTTCTTCGATGAAGGAAACGCCTTTCTTTTAGATTCCTTCATGCCTTTTTATTATCATCACTGACTGTGCCGAGCCTAGGTGACAGGTTGGTCGAGACTGACTTGTAGCACGACCTGATGGAGGGTCGAGGTAGTAGCACGGCCAGAAGGGGGCGAGGTGATAGCACAGCCCGATGATGGCCGAGGTGAGCCCTGATGAGGGCCGAGGTTGCAGCACGGCCTAATTAAAGGTCGAGGTGGTAGCACAGCCCGATGGATGGCTGAGGTGAGGCCTGATGAGTTCCGAGGTGGCGCCATTTTTTTTGTTTATTTAACGACAATCAACTCCGAGCACAGATTGTCATAGGGCTTCGACTTTGTAGGTAAGGGTAGGAAAGCTGAGGTAATGCCTACTACCAGGAAGTTGATCATGACTGCTACCTGACGGTCTCCGGTGCCAGCTCTTACTGGCAACTCAACAAATCCCACAACTTTGACCGGAGCACCGACGAATCCTTGCAACGGGTGTTCAACCTTCTTCATCTTTCTCTCGTCCAGACCCATCTTCTGGAAAGCTTCAAGGAACAAGATATCAGCTGAACAACTGTTATCCACCAAGATCCTTTTTACTCTACAATCGGCTATGGTCAAGGTGATTACTAGGGCATTGTCGTGTGGCATGTGCACCCCTTCTAGGTCGTCATCCGAGAAGGAAATAACCATCCCTATCTTCACCTTCTTGTGCGACCATTCAGCCACATGCACGCTTTGTGCATAGGCTTTTGCTTTCCTGGCTAAGGTTGAACTTTCTCCAGGGGCTAGGCCTCTACAGATTATCGCTATAACCCTAGTTGGGCTTTTATGATCGTCCCGAAGGTGATGGTCAACTTCCTCGAGTGCCCGGTCCCTTTACCATTCCTGATTGCCTCTGCGGGCTGGCCGCCTCCTTTTGTGGTGGCCTCTGCTGTCTCTTCAGCAGTTGTCCCTGCTGTCATTACCGTCATGGGCATCCTCCTTTTCATGGTCTACGAATCGGCCTAGATACCCTCTTCGGGTCATTCCTTCTATTTCCCCCTTCAAATGCCAACAATCTTTAGTGTCGTGGCCGTGGTCCTTGTGGAAGTAGCAATATTTGTCCATATTGCATCTCTCAGGGTATCGTCCCATCTTCCCTAGCCACTTCATGGCTCTGGCATCTGGGGAGTCCTTTATCTACATTAGCACATCTATTCATTTCCGGTTCAGGGGCGCATATTCCTCAAACTTCTTCAGTGGACTGGGTGCCCGACCACGTTCGGACTTTCGTCTTTTGCCCTCTTCAAAAGGTTTGTCATCACCTCTTGAGATCCTTTTCCTCCCCATCTTCTCTTCAGCTTCTTCATCGGCTTGAAGGGTTTTTTCTATCTGGATGTACTTATCAAACCAAGCCCTCAAACTCGGCTAGGTTCCTTGGTGTATGCTTCGCCAAAGACCTTTTTAGCTCTTTATCCTTGACGCCTCCCAGTAGGGTCGTGAACTCTTCTTTCGTGTCCAGACCTTTGATCGTGATATTCTCTTGCTGGAAGTGCTTCATATAGTTTCACAGCGACTCTCCTTCATGTTGTTTTAAATTGGTCAGGGGTTGGCTACTGGAGAATCCCTTCATGAAGAAGTAACTCAAATCGCTGAAGCTGTGGATCGATTTCGTCGGCAAGCGATTATACCATAACCTTGCTTCTCCTCTGAACGTCAAAGGCAGTGCTCGACACATGATGTTTTTCGAGACTCGGTAGAACTGCATCGCAACCTTAAGCCTTCTAGATGATCGACGGTGTCTCCAGACCCATCGTAGGTATCATATTTGGGCAGACGAAAATCAATCAGGAGTGAGTCCTTCATGACTTCATCAGCTAGAGCCGTGTCATTGGTGAAGTCTGGCTCGCGAGTTCCCTCCTGGGTTTTTTCTACCTTCCGGATCTCATCCTTTAGGTCTAGGATCATCTGCTTCAACCCCGTGTCCTCCTATCTCTATCCGTCTACTGGGAGTGGTTCCCCATGCCTAGTCCTGACGGCGCATCGGGTCCTGTCCTTGGGTGCGGGGCTTTCCCTCATTGCTCGGTTGCGATGATTCTTACCGGACCTTACCGATCCTGTGCTACTCCGGTCCTCGTCTTGAGCGCGCTCTTGTTGGATATGGGGGCCTTATGGTGCTCCGTCGATCTTCTGAGAGACGGCCTTGGAGACCTCCTTCATTGTCTCGGCCATTCGGTCATACTTCTCTTGAAGGGCTTCGAATTGCTCCCTTGTCACATATTCTTGTGCCCTAGGAGAGGGTGGAGGATTACCTTCTCCGCAAACCGAATATCCGATAGAGCGCTAGTTCCTCGTGGAACCTTCCCGATCATCTTTTCCCCGTTCTTCATCGATTTCCGTCAAGGAAGGGAGTCCTGAAGGTTCCTCCTCGTCCATGTTTATGCTCGGCGCCGCTCTTGTTTTCTTACGATTGTAGGTTTTCCTCACCATTACTGTCATTCCACAGACAGAGCCAATCTGTTGCTGCCAAAAATCCGTATGAGCTGATCTTGCACAAGCACCGAAGGCAGAGGCCCAGAGGTATCTCTGGGGTTAGTCCTCCGACGCCCAAGTTAGATACCGGTAGAATAGTTTTTACAGGAGTAATGGTGTGGGTCTAATTACTTACCTCTCCCCTCCTCTCCTGCTCTCTCTTATAGTGCTTGGGGTTTAGGGTTTCCTTTTTGGAGTTCCCCTCGGGTCCGCCTTTTTCCCTTTCCGAGTCCTACTCGGATACGTCCTATCCCCTTCGGTTGGGGAATATTCTCTTCACGCGGTTTACGTGGTTAGAGTCCTTACGGCCTCTATCAGGTGAGCGGCACATGTCCTTCCCTTGGATACCACATGTTCTTACCTGACTGGGCAATTAGTTTGGCCGTATCAATTTTAAACTCAAAATCGGAGATCGAATTATCCTTTTCGATTCTAATCCGGACTGGATCAAAATCAATCCCAAAAGCCTAGAATCGATTCTCAAAGCCAAAAAACCAACAATTCAGTCCTAAAAATAAAAGCATTGGTCATTCCAAAATGGCTAGAATCGAGTTCGATCAGTCGATTAATCTCAAAGCTTAAAACCAAGGGTTTTAAAATTGGAATAAAAAATTGAATCAGTCCCAAAAACCCTAGAATTGGCCCATCCAAAATGGCCTAAATCGAAATCTATCACCAACAATTCCAATCCAAGTCAGCTGTTTTGATTGATCCTGATTCCTAAGACGTGTTTGGTAGGCATAATAACCGAAGCACTTCTCCCACTTCTACAAAATTACAAAAATATCATCCAACATTAATATTCATTTTTATCTTATTGATCCAACTGTAATATTCATTTTTATCTTATTGATCCAACTATGTCACCTACATGCGAAAATTGTGTGAGGAAAAAGGGCTATATGATTTCTATATCAATTCAGATTCTACTCTCATTGTGAAAATTGTGACCCAAAGAAACTGTAATTTGTGAAGTGGCTGTTATTGGTTTCAAGAAATTATCTCACTACTTTGTGATTCACTTGGTGCTTATATCTATTTCTCTTACCGGGAAAATAATCGAGCAGCAGATCGGTTCTACTTTTGAGGGTAATTCTACTATCCTGAGGGGATCTTATTCTTATTACAAGTAGAAGAAAGAGTTGGTCTCCCCATGTTTCGTATGTAATGTTATTTTGGATTATTATTATTATTATTATTATTATTATTATTATTATTATTATTATTATTATTATTATTATTATTATTATTATTATTATTATTTGGGATGAGTTTCAGCTATGAGGGTGAGCTTTTTTATGCCTTGGTTAAGGGTAAGGCGGTTAAGTCCCCCTTTGTATTTTTCTCTTTTGAGCTTTTCTAATAAAATCTTACAGACTACCCACATCCCAGATAAAATTCGGATTTAAAAAAAATAAATAAATAAATAAAAATAAAAAATGTTGCCTACAGGCAATCTTGTTAAAAAAAGTTATAGAACTCCAATTTTCTCATAAAATAAATGAACCTAAATCTCAAGAGACGCAAGGCTGTTGTACATACTACCACATAAAAGTGGAAACATTCCAAATCATTTAATTTTCATAAATGTATTTTTGGATATCAACCAGATTTTAGGGGCGATTAAATCCTAACAGCCTTATACTATGGAATTGATAGGTTATAGGAATCCAGAATAAACCTAGAATCACTATAGAAAACCTAAGATCTGTAACAAATAACTTGAGAAAAGAGAGAAGAGAGAGGGAGAGAAGAGAAGAGAGCCGGCAAAGAGAGGAGCAACCAATGTGTTATCGCAATCTCTCTCCATCATGTATTTATAATAAATAGAACTAAGTATAATCATAGGTGGAATAGGAAAGACAATCCTAGTCTAACTCTAATTTTGAAAACTAAATATCTAATCTAAATAGAAAAGTAAACATCCTAATCTAACTTGGAAAGAAAATGAAATAACCATATCACATTGGGATAAACCCCTAACTTGTGACACAAATCTCAAGAATCACAGATTAAGGAACAGCCAAATTGCAGGAGAAATTATTTAATATAAAATAAAGATTTAGGCTTTATGTGCTAATTGCTTAGGAATTTTAACCTTTGTATTTCCATTGACAATTAACTCATGTCATAATGTGTTTGATACCAGAAAAAAAAAAAAAAAAAGACGGGGACTAGCTAGAAGAATATTGAACATGTCACCATTCTAGTTTTTTTTTTTTTTTTTTTTTGTTAACCAAAGTGTCCAGGTCAGCTTATGCGCACCTCAACTAATCCTCGGGGAGACTAGTACTACAACCCACTGATCTCCACTTAAATTGCAAATGCACAGATGAGGAATCGAACCTAAAATCGTGCACTTAATCCACCCAATCCCCAATTCACCCTAATCATCTGAGCAACCCACAGGTGGGTACAGAATAAATAAGAAAAACACACACACACGCACACTCACACAATGTTCACCATTCTAGTTATTTGTACATAGTTTGATGAATTTTATAACTGATTTGTGCACTTCTCACCCTTTTTTCATCACCAAGATGGAATAGATTCACTTTGATTGCGATTTCCACAATGGAAAGGTTAAGAAGCTCCTTATCGTTGTTGCCTTTAAGGATCAATTTGCAATATGTTCATCAAAGAACCTTTGTAGATTTAGGTCTTATTACTCTTATAGAGGTGTTTTCATTTTCTCTTCTTTTTTTTTTCTTTTTTTTTATTGCTTGCTAACGATAGGTATCCAAGCCTTCGGCCTGACTAGTCCCACAAACCCATACTGACCCCGCAACCTCATGGACCGGGTCATACTGGGGTTGAATGAGAACCATTCAACTTTCACTGAAAGTAGTGAAGAGCACTAAATACCCCTGTGTAAGTGGCCCTAGGTGTGCCCAGTGGGAGTCGAACTTAGGACTGGTGTTTTCATTTTCTTAATATCTCTTGAGCTAGGGAATTTAAGAATGATTAGCCTGTTCTAAATTCTAAGGGTTAATCAAGCTAGTCTACCAGTGTAAAAAATTTATCTCTATCTTCCCTATTTTCCCCCCTCCCCAAATAAGTTCCTTCTGTAAGAAATTAAACTGAATGGAGGTTGTGGACTTACTTCAATTAAGATTGAAAGGTTTGCCATCATGTCCAATTCCATATTGTGTTTTCATTCTCCGGCGACACAACTATAATAATGGCAGCAGCAGTGCTTCCTTCCTCCTCTACTGTTAGCATGCAACAGAGACAACTTATGCAACCAATCCAAGTAAAATCATGAGTGAGCTCAGTATTTAGTGACCTTGTCAAAAGATGTCAAATATAACTATTCTTGCTGAATCCAGGCTTTTAAAAAATATAATTCAACATAACTGAAATTAACTTCTGTGGTATACCTTAGTACCCTAAAAGTCTCTTGGGAACTTAATAACCAAAAATCCTAATTTTCTGAAGCAAGCAAAGCAACCAAAATGGTTTAGAACACAAAGAATAATTAAGACATAATTCCGAAGTCAAATCAGGTGTCACTAGAATTCTCTGATTTAGCTTTTCTCTCTACATTTAAGATAGTTCCAGCTCCATCATTTAAAAAGCAAAAAAAAAAAAAAAAAAACACAA
>NC_056566.1:11346138-11351008 GCF_013358625.1 Macadamia integrifolia
CTCTTGATCTCTCAGTTTGAGAGTTGGGTTTTTTCTTTTTCTTGGAGTGACACTGTTTTATGGAGTGTCCTGTCTTTTTACAAAAACTACATTTAATGTAGGAGGTGGATGGTTGGTTTCTTTGGTCACCCCTTCTTGGATTCCCATTTTTATATGGATTTTGTCCATTATAACCCAGTCCTTCTCTTTCATTTGGACTCTTCCTTTGAGAACCTAGAAGGTTGTCAAGGTTCTTTTGCCCCTGGGTAAAGGTGCAGAGGGTGGAGTTCAACTTAAAGTTTTCTTCCTCCGGTTCACTTACCTTTGAGGTTAGTGCCTCCACTCTCTTATTTAGTGTTTCAACCTCTTTTTCAAGTTTACTTTTATCAGACTCTAATTTTATACTTTCTTCATATAAGGCCTCGAAGGCTTCTTGAAGTTCCTCATTAGAGTCCCTTATTAAAAGTTCAGGTTGAATTTCACATACCTCTTGTTCTTCATCTCCGATGGCCATCAAGGCGAAGTTGGTGACTTCTTCTCCAAATTCACTTTTCTCTTCTTCATCACTTGAGTCCCATGTAGCTGCATAGGCCTTTCTTTTTGATTTATTTGGGCATTCAGTTCTGAAATGTCCAGGCTTTCTGCACTCAAAACAAAATATGTCTTTAGTAGGAATTTCCTTGGGTTTAATTTTTGTTTTACCTTTTTCCCCATAGGATTTGTCACCGTAGGATTTGTTCTTGTGTTGGAATCTTCCTTTCTATTTGAGGAATTTGTTGAATTTCCTCGTGATGAGTGAAATTTCCTTTTCCATGTCGAATTCTTCATCTTCTTCATCATCACTTACTTCTTTGATAGGTTGAGTTGATTTTAGCGCTATGGTTCTCCTTTTCTCAGAATTTGGTTTGTCGGCATTCAGCTCTACTTCATGCGTTTGGAGAGATCCAAGCAAGTAGTCCAAGGAGATTTTCGTCAAATCTTTGGCTTCTTCTATTGCTGTTTTCTTGGGTCTCCAAGTTGCAGGTAAGGCTCTTAAGATTTTTCTGACTTTTTCAGCATTAGTATAAGTCTTGCCTAAACCTATAAGATTATTCACAATATCAGTAAATCTAGTGAACATAGAAGTTATTGACTCATTTTCTTTCATAGAGAATGACTCATAATCAGAGACAAGTTGATCTACCTTTCTTTCTTTTACCTCTGCTGTACCTTCGTGTGTGACAAGAAGCATATCCCAAATTTCTTTAGCTGTGTCACATGCAATGACTCGGTTGAACTCTTGTTCATTGAGGGCACATTGAAGGAACGTAATGGCACGGAAGTTGTACTGGATGAGGGTGATGTCTTCAGCCGTCCATTCTCCTTCATCCTTAGGTACTGTCTTTCCATCAACTATCTTGGTGATATTGTATGGTCCATTCTCTATGGCTCTTCATACAAGAATGTTGTGACCACACACAAAATTCTTGAATATGCACTTCCAGAAAGAAAAGTTTTCTCCATTAAAGTACGGGGGTCTCGAGACGTTCATGCCTTCTGGTGGTCCTTGAAATGTGGTCATGGTCTTTGACTCACTATTAAGATGATATAGTCTTAAATAAATTGAGCTCCCGCTCTGATACCAATTGAAATAACTTAGAGGGGGGGGTAAATAGGTTATACTAGTGGAATTTAACTCTTTTCGATGTATAGATCACAAGTGTGATTGTAATTAAAAAGCGATGCTGAATAAATAAAATAAGAACAACCACAACACAAGATATATAGTGGTTCGACTCAATTCGAGTCTAGTCCACTCCCTACAAGAATCCTCTTGTAAGGTATTCCACTAGTTCTCCCTTTCAGTATAGTAGGTAGGGAAGAAAACCTTTACAATCTTTTTACGGATAAGAGTATCCTTACAAATCTCCTTTCCAGGCAGAGAGACGCCTTCACAATCTCTTTTAGAGGTAGAGAGAGACCTTTCTCTTTTTAGGATAAGAGTATCCTTACAATCCTAAGTACAGTCTAGAATTGTAAAAAACAGAAAATAAGAAATAGTGGAATAAGAGGAATACCTCAAGTGTGGTGCAAATGAGAATGAATAATAAATGATGAGTGATGCACCTTTTGTAAAGTCCTCTCTTACGGCTTTGACTTGCACATGAGAGAGTAGAGGACTTTGATTAAGACTTGAGCCTCTTGTTTGGGATTTGTGTAATAGAATAACTCAAGTAGAAATAAACTTCTCTAATGCTTGCAACAATGCTCTTAAAGCTCTTTCTTAATGAATAATTAATTAAGAGTGATTAGGGTATTTATAGGTGAACTTAGTGAAGCATTTTAGGTAGGGAATCAAGCTCTAACGGACATATTCTGGGTATACCGATCGACCGCCATTGGTAGCCGATAGACCGCCAAGAGCCGTTGTAGGCAAAAAATAGCCGTTGGAGTACTTCCAGACAGGCACCGATCGATCGGGACTTTCAACCGGTCGACCGCCTATGGTCTCAGATAGGTCCGGTCGATCGGGGCTTCCAGACGGTCGACCACCTATGGTCTCGGGTGGTTCCGGTCGACCGGGGCTTCCAGCCGGTCGACTGCCAACATGACATGCTCTGTCATACTGACCATTCACCAGTGTTTTGACTATAACTTTTTGGTCCGACCTTAGATTAACTTGAGATTAGTTGTGTTGGAATCACAACTCAATTTCCTACAACTTCTATGAAGGTTTTGTCTCCTGATACTAACTTTAAGATTCCCTAAATACCCTTGAGTCCACACCACTTAGAAACTTTCCATACCTAGTCAAGGCATGCTCTATGGTCATTCTAATATGATGCAATGCACATGCATGAGGTGAGTGCATATAAGTATGTGGAAATTACAAATTACATTAAAAATAACTAATCTATCCTAGTGGTCTTCTTCTTCACTCGAATCTTCCATTCTTTGGCCCTTCATCTTCTTTCCTTCTTGTTTGTTGTTTCATGTCTTTAAGCTTAGCTTCATGTCTTGATTCGACCTTCGATCTTCTAAGGGTTTCTTCAAGCTAATCACACTTTAACAATCAAGTTAAAGATGAATGTTTATTTGTTAACACCAAAACATGGTAAGGAGTGTGGACATGTTTCCCAACAGACCTCACTTCCACCACCTCCAGAGACCTTTGGTCAGGGTGGGGCATATGAGGACCCACCTATGACTACACTTCCGGACCCTCCACCGGTTAATACTCCGGGAGATGTTGCTACCATAATTCAGCAGTCACAACAGGCTTTCCAGCAACAAATGCTTCAGCAACAGCAAGCATTTATGACTGCTATTCAACAACAATTGGACCTTTCTCAATCGGGTCAACCTACCCGGATACTTACTCCACAGGACCCACTTGTAGGGTCCGGTACGGGGCCACAAGTGGGAGGTACACCTCCGATTCCACCATTTAGTATTCCTCCATATGGGGTGCCCCCTCCATACTCTTACTATCCGACTTATGCTCCTAATTATCCGCCGACGAATAATACGTCAAAGGTAGTGGAGTCATTCAAGAGGAACTTTCCACCTGTATTCTCTAAGGTGGGGAGTGATCCTCTGGAGCCGGACCAGTGGATCCAGGAGCTAGAGAAAATATTTGAGGTGATTGAGTGCACAGATGCACAGAAACTCATTTGTGCGGGGTTACAACTCAAGAAGGAGGGCAACTCTTGGTGGCAAGCCTCTAAGCACATATTGTTGGATGCCCATCCAAAACCCACCTGGGAACAGTTCAAGGAGTTGTTCTTGGACAATCATTACCCACGCAGCTTCAGAGACCGCAAGGAGACTGAGTTTATGGCCTTAACTCAAGGAGGTAAGACTATCATTGAGTATCAACAGCAGTTTGAGAGCTTGTTCCATTTTGCCCTAGGCATATGAGGACAGCTGAAGAGAAGGCTACGAGATTTCTAAAGGGCCTAAAAGAATCCATTGGGTCTGTACTTGAGGTCCTAGATTTGACCGACTATGGCCAGATTGTGCAGAAGGCGAAGACCATGGAGGATAAGCAGAAGGGGGAACAATCCCTCACCCCTGGACTGTGGAAGAGAACAAATCCATTTCCGGATATGGGTAACTCCTCCAAGGCATGCCGCGGATCGTACAGTTCAGGGCCTACGTATAGGCAGCCCTATAGGCCATCTGGCTACCCTCTTAGACCAGCTGGTGGTTCAGGCTCCACATCTTTTCACCCAAACACTAGTGCGGCACCTACAGTTCCAAGGCCGCCCCGACCTCCATCTGCAACGGGTCAAGTGTAGAGGGGCCCCGCCCCAGTTCTGACATCTCAGATCCATTGCTTTAACTACCATTCCTATGGACACTATACAAAAGACTGTCGGGTCAGACCAGCCTTGCCCTCCAGTCAGCCTTCGGCTTATCGACCTCCCTTAACTTGGGGAATTCAACCGCAGGGAAGGATGTATGCCCTATCAGTTGAGGAAGCTGAGGCCAGCACAGAAGTGGTAGCAGGTACATTTTAAATTTAAGAATTTCCGTATGTTAAATAATTGATGACCTGCTGAAATTATATGCATTGTTACACTAGGTGTCCTACCTATATCAGGTATACCAACCTATGTTTTATTCGATTCAGGAGCTACTCATTCATTCGCATCGAAGAGATTTGCTGAGAAACTTGGGATGCCACCCAGGATCCTAGATCATCGAATGATTGTTAGTATGCCTACTGGTAAAGTTACACAGTTGAAGGAGGTGTATGGGCCGTGCCCAGTGGAAATTAGTGGGAAGAACTTTGATGCACAACTCATTAAGTTCAATATGCAGAATTTTGATGTTATACTGGGCATGGATTGGTTGTCGGCTCATCGAGCTAATGTGATGTGTGTTGAAAAGCTGATTAGGGTGACAG
>NC_056566.1:11354123-11404710 GCF_013358625.1 Macadamia integrifolia
ACTAAAGGGTTGCAAAGGTTTCACAGAAAGGGGAAGTTGAGCCCAAGATACATTGGACCATTTGAGATCTTAGCCCGAGTTGGCTCAGTAGCCTACATGCTTGCTCTGCCACCTTCGCTCGGGGATGTTCATAACGTATTTCATGTATCCATGCTGAAGCGATATGTTCATGATCCCTCTCATGTATTACCCGTGGAACCAGAATATTTAGAAGCGGACATGACCTATACAGAGCAGTCGGCTGAAATTTTGGACTGAAAGGTGAAGACCCTTCGCAACTGCTCTATTTCCTATGTAAAGGTGCGATGGGCTAACCATTCACTTGAAGAAACATCTTAGGAAAAAGAGGATGAAATCCAAGCCAAGTACCCTCATCTCTTTAAACAACCAGGTACGCCAATTTCGAGGATAAAATTTTCAGAAAGGGAGGGTAAATGTAATACCCTACTTCTTAAACCCGGTCTGATTACACGATTGACCCGGTTTAACCATGTAAGACCCGAATCGGAGAGAGTTAAAGCGGGTTCCTTATGGACTATGATGGCAAGGGTGACCTTAAACACCGGCTGGCCCGACAAGTCTGAGCCAGTGCCAGAGGAGACGGGTGTACCCAAGCCGTGTACATGCACCTATCATAAGGCCATGTATGGATAAAGCAGGTATGTAGCCGTATCTTAAGGCGCATACGTATATTACATCTTATGCCAAGAGTGAGATTCATGCCGAGGGCCGATTTCTGTCAAAATCCCACTTGTTGGCCAAGTTTTGGCCCTCAGGTGGGCGGACAGGTAGGCGCATCCACCCACCTGAGTGACCCATCCATGTGATTGCTTAGTTATTTAGGAAGTATAAATAGCATTTAAATTTTCCTTTTTCTTTTCTCATTTATGACACTCGTACGTTTGTAAGAAGAGTAAAGAAGAGAGAAAAGAAGGGAAAGAAGAGGAGAAGAGAAGGAAGAGGAAGAAGAGATGGATTTCAGTGGCGCCAAGGCTTGATCTTCCCATTCTGATGCCGGAAGAGTGATCTCCAACACTAGATCTACGTTTAGAGGTGAGCAAAGGCTGGGTTCCTTAAAATTTCACTATACCCAAGTAAAACCCTTGATTTGGGTAGGGTTTCTTGAGATCTTGTAAATCCCCATTGAGATGATGAATCTAAGGTTTAATAGATGATCTATGTGTTGATTTTGAAGGATTTGAAGAAGGGTTTCCACGGTTGCAAGAGCATTGGTGATTGGAAGTGATTTTGGGGTTTTGAAGGTGTTCTTGGGCAAAGAAGGTAAGATGGCTTACCATTCCTTAAATCTAACCTAGATCTAGGTTAGAACCATCTTATGAGACCTTGAATGTGTGAAGAATTGGTTTGGAAAAGCCCCATTTGAATCCCCAAAGGTTGGGGGAACTTGGGGAAAAAACAGTAGTTTCCCGCCAAGACCGGTGAGCCAGACCGGTGGGCCATTTGGCCCGCCTGTGGGCACCCGCGTAAGAGGGCAAGGCCGTCGGGCCCAGTCAGTGGGCCCAACCAGCGGGACACCCTGCCCGCCGGTCTTAGCAGGACCCTCGGGCCCAATCGGCTGGTCAGATCGATGGGTCCATCGGTGGGCCGACCTACCCGCCGGTCAAGACCGGTGGGTCTAACTGGTGGGTCAGACAGGTGGGCTGTCCGACCCACCCGAGAGGCTCTGAACTGATTTTTATGTCCGTATGGACCCAAAACGGACGTGTGACCTTCTTTTAGGATTCTAAACATGATCTTATCATTGGATCGTGTTAATCTTGATCCCAAGGTGGTGAAATACTAACCCCGCTCCCTCATTTTAGGTTCACCAAATCTCACGCTTCTCGCACTGGATCTCACCTGTACCGAGCGTGAGTCCTTGTACACTATAGGTAAGTGGGGAGAGGACGTTTGGCCTTGTTTCAAGGCATTGTTTGGCATTCATTTAATCATATCTAGTCTAGCCATGTCATCATGAAAATGCTATGTAGATTAGTCATCCTCACATTGTTATGCATGGGTGTCGTGTTTATTTTCTAAATGCCAAGTGATGACATGCTTATGTGATGAATGTTGACATCATTGTGCATGATGCATTAATAGACTAGATGCCGTAGTCGGCTTGAAAATGAGTGCATTGGTGGCCCGTGGTATGGGACGCGGTGGCACTATGTAATCGTACTATTGTCATATAGGAGCATGCGGTTTAAGATTATCACCTTTCCGTGCTACGACCCTTCCCAACAGGGGTTAAGGTGTTGGGTTACCATTTGGGGGGAAGCAATGGTCGCGGTTGTCGGGTCACTGTATTATTTAAAATGTATTGCATAGCATATAGTGCATATGATTGTGATTTGTTGTGTGGACTGCTGTGTGGTTCATCTTTCCACTTACTGAGCTAGTGAGCTCATCCCACGTGTGCACCCCTTTTAGATGATTTTGCAGGTCATCAACTAGATAAGCACGGGGCGGGTCCCACGGTTGAGTTCCCTGAAGAGGATTGGTGGGTCCCTGAGGAGTTAGAGCACGACACTGATTGCTCGTGCGAGAGTTGTGCTGTGGAACCGCAGTTCTGATACCGAGCTGAGCTCCACTTTTGATGCCGAGCTGAGCTCTACCTTTTGATGTCGAGCTGGGCTCAACCTTTGATACCGAGCTGAACTCTAAGCTTTGATACCAAGCTGAGCTGTACACTCTGATTTTTTATGTTTCCTTTTATGTACTTGATATGTGAATTGTACTCTTATTGTGTAAATATCATGCCTTCAAGCCCACATGTATTTAACTATTGTATCACAATTCGGGTATCAAGTATTATGGGAATATTCACAGGTAAACCAAGTCTTCCACTGAACTCATGAGCGCTTCCTTAGTTGTGTATATGCTGTGGTGGAATACTGTATCAGATGATCCTGGCAGGTTTGGGTTAACCGGTGTTAACCCGGTCACTGACTCGGTTCTATGTGAACGGGGTGTGACAGAAATGGTTTCCTATAGTTATCTTTTGGCAACCAAACTGTTGAGTTTAATATGTTTAGGATAGGCAAGCAACCATATATGGAAGAAGAAATTAATATGCTTGAGGATTTTTTGGATTTTTCTGATGATTTAATTACCAATTTTGATATTGATTTTGATTCAGAATTCTAAGAGTGTATGGATGAGTTGGATGATGATAGTGAAAATTTCTTTTCTAAAGTCTTGAATCTTCACATACCTGTGAAGGCTTTAGGACCCCTTTCCAATTCCATTCTCAAACCTTCCATAGTTGAGCCTCCTAAGCTAGATCTTAAGGAGTTGCCATATAATTTGAGGTATGATTTCCTAGGGCCTGACTAGACTCTTCATGTAATAATTTCTTCAAATTTGACTTCTAGCTAGGAAGAGGAGTTACTTAAAGTGTTAAAAGATAATAAGGAAGCCCTAGGTTGGTCCATAGCTGATATCAAGGATACAAGCCCTTCTATTGTGCAACATCATATACATCTTATGGAGGATTCCAAACCATCCACGGAACCCCAAAGAAGAGCTAACCCAATGATGATGGAAGCCATTAAGAAAGAGATCCTAAAGTGCTTAGATCATGGAATGATTTATCCTATTTCTGACAGCCAATGAGTAAGCCCAGTTCACGTAGTGCCTAAGAAGACTAGGGTGACTGTAATTCCCAATGTCAATAATGAACTAATTCCAACCCGTGGCCAATCAGGGTGGAGAGTGTGCATAGACTACAGGAAACTTAATGTGGTAACCTAGAAGGACCACTCCCATTACCATTCATTGACCAGATGTTAGAAAGGTTAGCTGGACATGAATACTATTATTTTCTTGATGGATATTCCGGCTATAACCAGATCCCAATTGCTTTAGAGGACCAACATAAGATCACTTTTACATGTCCATATGGAACATTTGCTTACAGAACTATACCCTTTGGGCTTTGCAATGCCCCTGCTACATTCCAATGATGCATGATCAACATCTTTTCTGACATGGTCAAAAGATTCTTAGAAGTATTTATGGATGACTTTTCAATTCATGAGAATTCCTATTCTGAATGTCTTCATCATCTTTCCCTAGTTTTGAAAAGATGCATATCTAAGAATTTGGTTTTGAATTGGGAGAAATGCCATTTTATGGTTAAATCTGGTATTGTTTTACACCATGTAATATCCAAGGAGGGAATTAAGGTAGATAGAGCCAAAGTGGATTTAATTGATAATTTACCACCTTCTCAATCTGTTAAGGACATCTGGTCTTTTCTAGGGCATGTGAGCTTTTACAGAAGATTTATTAAAAACTTTAGATAGTTAGCCCGACCTCTCACTTCATTACTTGCCAAAGATCAAACTTTTGAGTTTTCTAAAGAGTGCCTAGAATCCTTCAAACTACTTAAGAAGGAATTGATCAATGCACCCATTGTTCAACCACGTGTTTGGATTGAACCTTTTGAACTGATGTGTGATGCTTCAAATTTTACCATAGGAGTGGTTTTGGGTCAAAGGATTAATAAGTTCTCCACTATCATTTACTATGCTAATAGGACCTTAAATGATGCACATCTCAATTATACAACCACTGAAAAAGAATTTTTAGCTGTTGTGCTTACATTAAAAAAGTTTCGATCTTACTTAGTTGGTTCACATGTGGTGGTGTATACTGATCATTCTGCTCTTAGATACCTAGTTCAGAAGAAGGATGCTAAAGCCCGTCTCATTAGGTGGGTTTTACTTTTGCAAGATTTTGATTTAGAAATTAGGGATAAGAAAAGAGTTGAAAACCTAGTTGCAGACCATTTATCCCGGCTTCCCAATTCCTTGACTATCGATTCTCCAGTCAACAAGAACTTTTCAGATGAACAGTTATTTACAGTGTCCAGTCCAGTGAACCATGGTTTGCTGACATTGTCAACTTCTTAGTTTCAGGTATGACTCCGGATCACTGGTCCACCCAAGATAAGTATAGGTTTCATTCCTAAGTTAAGCACTTTTCTGGGATGATCCTTATTTGTTTAAGATATGTCTGGATCAGATTATCCGATGATATGTTTCTGATCATAAGCAACATTCTATTCTCTCTTTTTTTTTTATGATTATGCATGTGGTAGACACTTTGGACCTAAGAAGACAGCTGTAAAGGTTCTCCAATATGGATTTTATTGGCCCACTCTTTTTAGAGATGCTTTTGATTTTTGTAAGGCTTATCCCACCTGTCAGTCTTTTGGTCATATCAATAAGAGAAACATGATGCCCCTCAACTCTATTTTGGTAGTTGAGATTTTTGATATATGAGGCATCGATTTCATGAGACTATTCCCAAATTCCTTTGAAAATTTGTACATACTTTTGGTTGTTGATTACATTTCTTAATGGATAGAGGCCATACCTTGTAAATCTAATGACCACAAAGTGGTGGTCTAGTTTCTCAAAGAGAACATTTTTTCCCGCTTTGGTGCGTCACGTGCAATAATTAGTGATAGTGGTACTCATTTTTGTAATCGACATTTTGAGGCCTTAATGAAAAAGTATGGGATCACCCATAAGTTATCTACCCCTTATCACCCCCAAACTAGTGGCCAAGTGGAGGTGTCTAATAGGCAGATCAAAAAAATCTTGGAGAAAACTATTAATCCCAACTGTAAGGATTAGTCCCTTAGGCTCATTGATGCCTTGTGGGCCCATCGAACTACATTCAAGACTGATCTTGGTCAGTCTCCCTACCGTTTGGTGTATGGGAAAACTTATCACTTACCAGTTGAGTTGGAGCATAAGGTGTCACACCCCGTTCACACAGAACCGGGTCAGTGACCGAGTTAACACCGATTAACCCAAACCTGCCAAGATCATTTGATATAGTATTCCACCACAGCATACACACAACTAAGAAAGAGCTCATCAGTTCAGCGGAAGACTTGGTTTACCTGTGGATATTCCATTAATACTTGATACCCGAATTGTGATACAATAGTTAAATACATGTGGGCCCGAAGGCATGATATTGACACAATAAGAGTACAATTCACATATCAAGTACACAAAAAGAATCATAAAAAATCAGAGTGTACAGCTCAGCTCGGTATCAAAGCTTAGAGCTCAGCCCAGTATCAAAGGTTGAGCCCAGCTCGGTATCAAAGGTTGAGCCCAGCTCGGCATCAAAAGGTAGAGCTCAGCTCGGCATCAAAAGTGGAGCTCAGCTCGGTATCAGAACTGCAGTCCCGCAGCATAACTCTCGGACGAGCAATCATTGCCGTGCTCTAACTCCTCAGGGACCCACCAGTCCTCTTCAGGGAACTCAACTGTGGGGCCCGTCCTGTGCTCATCTGGTTGATGACCTGTAAAATCATCTAAAAGAGGTGCACATGTGGGATGAGCTCACTAGCTCAGTAAGTGGAAAGATGGACCACACAGCAGTCCACAGAATAAATCACAAACATATGCACTATATGCTATGCATTACATTTTTAATCACATCCACCTAAGAAACATTACTAAGTCTTTGGTTTAGTGGTACTACAACCACAGTGCACGTATACTCCGGGTACGAGTAGCGAACTCCATCCCACGATACGTCCATAGGACTGTCGGAGAAGGCCCACCGTGAGTACTGGAAAAAGTAAAACATGCCGACCACTGGCTCTCAACATAAAATAAATGACAGAAATTAAAGGTGCTGACTCCAGCAATTTAAAAGCAGTACGATTGGCCCTCTTGAATATACCACCAGGGTTACCGACTGTCCTAATGACCAGCTGGGCGTAATGTCTAACCACCACAGTGACCCGACAACCGCGACCACTGCTTCCCCCCAAATGGTAACCCAACACCTTAACCCCTGCTGGGAAGGGTCGAAGCACGTGTAGATGATAATCCTAAACCGCATGCTCCTATATGACAATAGTACGATTGCATAGTGCCACCGCGTCCCATACCACGGGCCACCAATACACTCGTTTCCAAGCCGAGTACGGCATCTAGTATATTAATGCATCATGCACAATGATGTCAACATTCATCACATAAGCAGATCATCACTTGGAAATTAGGAAATAAACACAACACGCATGGCATAACAATGTGAGGATGACTAATCTACATAGAATTTTCATGATGACATGGCTAGTCTAGATACAATTAAATGAATGCCAAACAATGCCTTGAAATAAGGCCAAACGTCCTCTCCCCACTTACCTGTTGTGTACAAGGACTCACGCTCGGTACGGGTGAGATCCGGTGCGAGAAGCGTGAGATTTGGTGAACCTATAATGAGTGAGCGGGGTTAGTATTTCACCACTTTGGGATCAAGATTGACACGATCTAAGGATAAGATCATGTTTAGAATCCTAAAAGAAGGTCACACGTCCGATTTGGGTTCAATCGGACGTAAGAATCACGTTTGGAGCCTCTCGGGTGGGTTAGACAGCCCAACTGTCTGACCCATCGGTCTTGATCGACGGGTAGGTCAGCCCACCGGTTAGCCCGTCGGTCTGACCCGTCAGTTGGGCCTGAGGGTCCTGCTAAGATCGACGGGCAGGGTGGCCCACCGGTTAGCCCACCGGTTAGTTCCAAGTCATGAGGGGGGTAGTTCTTCTCATACTCCTTTAGTTGTCAGGATGCATACGCTATTACCTTACCACGTTGCATGAGAACACAACCCAAACCAACTTTGGAAGCATCAGTGTAGACTGTCATTCCACCTGTGCCTTTAGGGATGGTCAACACAGGGGCTGACACCAACCTCTTCTTCAATTCCTGGAAACTCTTCTCACATTCCTCTACCCAGTCGAATTTCACACCCTTTTTGGTTAATTTAGTCATTGGTGTTGAGATTCGGGCAAAATTCTCAATGAAGCGCCGGTAGTACCTCGCCAAACCCAAGAAGCTTCTAATTTCAGTGACATTCTTAGGGCTTTCCCATTCTACTACTACTTTGACCTTATCAGGATCTACCTCGATTCCGGTGTTAGACACTACGTGCCCCAGGAATCCAACTTGCTCAAGCCAAAATTCACATTTGCTGTATTTGGAAAACAATCATTGTTCTCCCAACCTCTGCAACACCATTCTCAAATGTTGGGTGTGCTCCTCTTCTATCTTGGAGTAGATCAAGATGTCATCAATAAAAATAATTACCCATTTATCGAGTACATCATGAAATACTCGATTCATTAAATCCATGAATGCTGCCGGTGCATTGGTTAACCCAAAAGGTAACACTAGGAACTCATAGTGATCATACTGAGTCCTAAATGTTGTCTTGGGGATGTCGCTGCTCTTTATCTTGAGCTGATAATAGCCTGATCTAAGGTCTATCTTTGAAAATACCTTGGCACCCTGCAACTGGTCAAATAAATCATCAATGCGTGGTAATGGATACCGGTTCTTAATGGTAAGCTTATTTAATTCCCAGTAATCAATGCACATACGCAAGCTGCCATCCTTCTTCTTGATAAACAAAACTGGGGCACCCCAAGGTGAAACACTTGGGCGAATAAACCCCTTTTCCAATAGTTCCTGCAACTGCATCTACAACTCCTTCAATTCAGCTGGTGCCATCCTATACGGAGCCTTAGATACTGGAGCTGCTCCAAGAGTCAATTCTATGGCAAACTCCAACTCTCTATCAGGTGGTAAATGCATCAGATCATCTGGGAAGACGTCAGGAAACTCTTTAACCACCTTTATCTCTTCTAGAGGTGTAATCCTTGCATCAACATCAAGTACCGATGCTAAGTAGCCCTGACATCCTTCCAATAGCTCCTGCAACTGCAACTGCATCTGCAACTCCTTCAATTCAGCTGGTGCCATCCTGTACAGAGCCTTAGATACTGGAGCTGCTCCATGAGTCAATTCTATGGCAAAATCCAACTCTCTATCAGGTGGTAAGTGCATCAGATCATCTGGGAAGACGTCGGGAAACTCGTTAACCACCTTTATCTCTTCTAGAGGTGTAATCCTTGCATTAACATCAAGTACCGATGCTAAGTAGCCCTGACATCCACTCTCCAACAATTTTACCGCTTGAAGGGTGGAGACAAGGACCTTTCTCACCCGTTTCATTTTATCTGCTCGGTATACCAATTCTCTTTCTTCGTCATCTGTCACCCTAATCAGCTTTTCAGCACACATCACATTAGCTCGATGAGCCGACAACCAATCCATGCCCAGTATCACATCAAAATTCTGCATATTGAACTTAATGAGTTGTGCATCAAAGTTCTTCCCACTAATTTCCACTGGGCACGGCCCATACACCTCCTTCAACTGTGTAACTTTACCAGTAGGCATACTAACAATCATTCCATGATCTAGGATCCTGGGTGGCATCCCAAGTTTCTCAGCAAATCTCTTAGATACGAATGAATGTGTAGCTCCTGAATCGAATAAAACATAGGCTGGTATGCCCGATATAGATAGGACACCTACTGTAACAATGCACATAATTTCAGCAGGTCATCAATATTTAACATAAGGAAATTCTTAAATTTAAAATGTACCTGCTACCACTTCTGTGCTAGCCTCAGCTTCCTCAGCTGATAGAGCGTACATCCTTCCCTGCGGTTGATTCCCCCACGTTAAGGGAGGTTGGTACGTAGAGGGCTGACTGGACGGCAAGGCTGGTCTGACCCGGTAGTCTTTTGTATAGTGCCCATAAGAATGGCAGTTAAAACAACGGATCTGAGATGTTGGAACTGGGGCGGGACCCCTCTGCACTTGACCAGTTGAAGATGGAGGTCGGGGTGGCCTTGGAACTGTAGGTGCCGCACTAGTGTTCGGGCAAAAAGATGGGGAGCCCAAACCACCAGCTGGTCTAGGAGGGTAGCCAGATGGCCTATAGGGCTGCCTATACGTAGGCCCAGAACTGTACGACCCACGGTATGCCTTGGAGGAGTTACCCATATCTGGAAATGGATTTGTTCTCTTCCATAGTCCAGGTGTGAGGGATTGTTCTCCCTTCTGCTTATCCTCCATGGTTTTGGCCTTCTGCACAATCTGGCCATAGTCGGTCAAATCTAAGACCTCAAGTACAGACCCAATGGATGCCTTTAGGCCCTTTAGAAATCTCACAGCCTTCTCTTCAGCTGTCCTCATATGCCTAGGGGCAAAATGGAACAAGCTCTCAAACTGCTGTTGGTACTCAAGGGTAGTCTTACCTCCTTGAGTTAAGGCCATAAATTCAGTCTCCTTGCAGTCTCTGAAGCTGCGTGGGTAATGATTGTCCAAGAACAACTCCTTGAACTGTTCCCAGGTGGGTTCTGGATGGGCAGCCAACAATATGGGCTTAGAGGCTTGCCACCAAGAGTTGGCCTCCTTCTTGAGTTGCAACCCCACACAAATGAGTTTCTGTGCATCTGTGCACTCAATCACCTCAAATATTTTCTCTAGCTCCTGGATCCACTGGTCTGGCTCCAGAGGATCACTCCCCACCTTAGAGAATACAGGTGGCAAGTTCCTCTTGAATGACTCCACTATCTTTGACGTATTATTCATCAGTGGGAAGCTATGAGCATAAGCCAGATAGTAAGAGTATGGAGGGGGCACCCCATACTGAGGAATACTGAATGGGGGAATTGGAGGTGTACCTCCCACTTGTAGCCCCATACCAGACCCTACAGGCGGGTCCTATGGAGTAAGTATCCAAGGAGGTTGACCTGATTGAGAAAGGTCCAATTGTTGCTGAATAGCAGTCATAAATGCTTGTTGTTGCTGAAGCATTTGTTGCTAGAAAGCCTGTTGTGACTGCTGAATTATGGTAGCAACATCCCCCGGAGTAATAACCGATGGAGGGTCCGGAAGTGTAGTCATAGGTGGGTCCCCATGTGCCCCACCCTGATGAAGGGTCTCTGGAGGTGGTGGAGGTGAGGTTTACCCCACAAAGCGGGACCTCCTGGGATTCGGTGGTCGACCGACCGGACAAGGACCACGTGGGGTACCTCGGGCATGGCTATCGGATCTAGTACGTACCATCGTATCCCTGCACCTGGAACATATTATATATCACATTGGTTAAAACCATAGAATTGATATCGGCATATAATTATATGCCAACACGCAGGGTGTCATAGTGTATGATAGTTTGCAACTAACCGCAACTTGATTCCAAAAATATAGGGTTAGTGCTCCAACAAGTATGACAATGGTCCCACTTGACCATAACATATCGTTCTACGAATAATAACAATAATCATAATAAGTATATTAATAATAACCATAATAACACTAAAAATTCCATTTTTTTTTCAAGTTTTTACTCAACCGGCGGGTGACACCGGAAGGCAGGTTGGCCCGTCGGTCTGGCCCACCGGTCCTAACCGAGCGAAAAACTCAAACATGGCCTTTTAAGCTCTGTTTTCCCTTATTCCTTTCATTTTCCTCTCTCTCTCTCTCTCTCTCTCTCTCTCTCTCTCTCTCTCTCCCAGGCGATTTTGGTGGGCATCTTGACGCTTCCACTCGCGATCCCACTCAACGACCCGGCACTTTTGAGAAGATTCAACCCTCCACTTACATGTAAGTTTTCTTCCTCATTTCTTTTCAAAACTTGCAATTTGGGGTAGAAATTCATGAGTGGTCTTAAATCTCACTTCCTTTCCATGTTTCTTTCCATAGAATAGTGATTTCATATAAATGTGATGTTCCTCTTGAAATTTATTTCTAGTTCTAGGATTTACTTCTCCATTTTTGAGAAAAAACCCCAACCGTGCCCTAGTTTTCTCAAATTTGGGGATTTCTTCAATTCTTGCTCTTTTTCCCCAAATAAATGACTCAAATGCAATGCATTTTGTTTGATTTGTACTTACCATGCTGTAGAGATGGTAGAAAGTCCCTTATGTTTGAAATCCCATTTCTTCCCATGAAAATCCATCTTTTGTGTTGGGTTTTCATTGATTTTTCTTTACATCCTTTGGCATTTGTGGACCTCAATAGCATAATAGTAGATGTTTTTGCATATTCGAAATTGCAGAATGACGGCATTTCATCTATGAGCATGTAAGCTTCATGCTTCACTCTATTGTGAGTCTTTCCATTTTTTTTGTTTTCTTCCTTAGATTGAACTTGCACCTTGAGAATCGGGGTTTTCTCCTTCATTAATTGTCATGCTTTATATGCCTCTTGTCGCATCACTGTTTTGCCATAATCTCTGTCTTGTCACTGTCCAGGCATTTCATTTATATAATTTTTATCGTTTCTCACTTGTCACATTTGGTCACCTTCTATTTCTTCCCATGCTTTTTATTTTGTCACTTACCCTTCTTTCCTCTTTTTCTTGCCAGGATGTCATCTCGCAAAGGCAAGGAGCCCGCATCCTTTGGCACCCGGTGTAAGACCACCGCTTCTAAGTGGAAGAGTGCGGGAACTAGTTCTCCAGCCCCTCGCACAGGGAGACCCCGACCTGCCCGGTTTGATCCTTTCGACTACGATGAGGAGCTCTTTCGCTGCTCAGAGGCAGCAACCAACTGGCCGACCTTCCTGAAGAGGTCGGTAATGATGGAGAAGACTGTGGTAGTTGACGACTTCCATAAGATTCAGCTTCAGGAGAGGTTCACAGCACTGGGCTGGCTGTCTATCCTCCATGTAGACCGTCCGTGCTACGAGCAGTTGTTCCGTAGATTCTACTACAACCTGGAGGTTTCCCACCAGTATGGGGAGTATGCTATAATTAGTATGGTGAAGGGGGTGGACATTCATCTAACCGTGGACACCCTGGCCAACATTTTGGGTATCTCCTCAGCTGGGCACCATTATTACAGTCCTCCCAGGAGTAAGCCCCTGGGCCCGTTCATGAGTTTGGAGACACCGGACTACATTTATGAGACCATCTATGGCAGCAGTGCACGTTCGGAGTCCGAGACATCATTCTTCCCAGAGGTTCGTGTATTTTCCTGATTGGTCCAGTTCAACTTGCTCCCCAGAGGAGGTCACCGGAACCAGGTGGGCTTCATGGCAGCCTTTTTTGCCTTCTGCATCTACAAGGCTTTAGAGGGAGGTGACGAGCACTTGTGCTTACCCTACGTCATCCTCAAAACCATGGAGCACCACACTTCTCACCCCGAGGATGGGGGATTTTCATATGGCAGGATCCTCACTAGGATCTTTGAGTTCGTCGGCGTGGACCTGAGTGGTGAGGAGGGGAAGGCTCCTGCGGACAAGTTCGACAGGGGAAATCTCTTGAGGATGGGTCTCCACACCCTTATGGACGTACCTCAGAGAGCAGGAGCTCAGAGAGGTAGGGATAGGAGGGCTGCCCCTATAGAGGATGTTCCCATGGAGGAGGAGTCTAGCGAGGAGGATGAGGAGGATGATTTGCTGGATGAGGACATCCTTGAGGAGGTGCCTCAGGTGTTGAGAGGTACTGATCCTGGCTTCACCAGAGCTGCAAGCCCATAGCATAGAGCCCCACCACCTGAGAGTGATGCATATGATTTTGAGGGCATGATGTCCACTATGAGGGCTTTGAAGGATGGCCAAGATCTGCTGTTAAGAAGGCTGGACGAGAGTGCTTCTAGGGAGGAACGCATCCTAGAGAGGCAGGCTACCTTGGAGAATTCCTTTCTCCGACTGGGCCAGGACTTGGATACAACGGCCAATGCTATCTCAGCAGATTTTGGCTGACTTCGGAAGGAGGTACGGCTGGTGAACTCGAGGTTTGACTACTACGACTATCGACTCAACGTCAACTCTAGACCTCCGATAAACATAGTAATAGTGGACGACGACGACGACGATGATCAGTGAGGACTTAGCTCGTCCACACCAGCTTCTCACCTGTTCTATGTTGTCTATCCTATTGTATTTTTCCTTTCTTTTCTCATTCTTTGTACTTGCTCTGTAACTAGACTTATTTGTGGGATGATGTGTTTTGACAGTGGTCTGTGGTGGATTTGTGTATTTGAATACTTGTGTAGTTTAGTTGTGATGTCTTTTGTTAATTTGATCATTGATGTCTATTTATATGTAGATATGTTGTTTATTAGGTGTTTGTGTGAAAATTTTTTTGGAAATCTCATTTTGCGCCATTATGCTACCGAAATTTCGTCAAACTTGTACTCGATGGGTTCTGACACTAATTAAATTAACCTTTTATTTTCTCTCACGCATGCCATGAATGCAATATCTAAATGCAACCTTTTTTATTCCTTTCTTTCTTTGGCTTTTAACTCTTTTAAAGTTTTTACATTAACCCAATCCCAATTCTTATTATAGATTCTACGGGATCTAAACGATATGCTGTGAGTGGAGCAGAGCATCTCGCTCTGATACCACCGTTGTCACACCCCATTCATACAGAACCGGGCTAGTGACCGGGTTAACATCGGTTAACCCAAACCTGCCAGGATCATCTGATACAGTATTCCACCACAGCATACACACAACTAAGAAAGTGCTCATCAGTTCAGCGGAAGACTTGGTTTACCTGTGGATATTCCCATAATACTTGATACCCGAATTGTGATACAATAGTTAAATACATGTGGGCCCGAAGGTATGATATTTACACAATAAGAGTACAATACACATATCAAGTACACAAAAGGAATCATAAAAAATCAAAGTGTACAGATCAGCTCGGTATCAAAGCTTAGAGCTCAGCTCAGTATCAAAGGTTGAGCCCAGCTCGGTATCAAAGGTTGAGCCCAGCTCGGCATCAAAAGGTAGAGCTCAGCTTGGCATCAAAAGTGGAGCTCAGCTCGGTATCAAAACTGCGATCCCGCAGTATAATTCTCGCACCAGCAATCAGTGCCGTGCTCTAACTCCTCAAGGACCCACCAGTCCTCTTCAGGGAACTCAACTGTGGGGCCTGCCCCGTGCTCATCTGGTTGATGACCTGCAAAATCATCTAAAAGAGGTGCACACGTGGGATGAGCTCACTAGCTCAGTAAGTGGAAAGATGGACCACACAGCAGTCCACACAATAAATCACAACCATTTGCACTATATGCTATGCATTACATTTCTAATTACATCCACCTAAGCAACATTACTAAGTCTTTTTTTTAGTGCTACTACAACCACAGTGTGTGTATACTCCGGGTACGAGCTACGAACTCCATCCTGCGATACGTCCATAGGGCTGTCGGAGAAGGCCCACCGTGAGTACTCAAAAAAGTAAAACATGCTGACCACCGGCTCTCAACATAAAATAAATGACAGAAATTAAAGGTGTTGACTCCAGTAATTTAAAAGCAGTACGATTGGCCCTCTTGAATATACCACCGGGGTTGCTGACTGTCCTAATGACCAGTCCGGCGTAATGTCTAACCGCCACAGTGACCCGACAACCGCGACCACTGCTTCCCTCCAAATGGTAAGCCAACACCTTAACCCCTACTGGGAAGGGTCGTAGCACGGGTAGATGATAATCCTAACCCGCATTCTCCTATATAACAATAGTACGATTGCATAGTGCCACCGCATCCCATACCACGGGCCACCAATGCACTCGTTTCCAAGCCGACTACGACATCTAGTCTATTAATGCATCATGCACAATGATGTCAACATTTATCACATAAGCATATCATCACTTGAAAATTAGGAAATAAACACAACACGCATGGCATAACAATGTGAGGATGATTAATCTACATTGCATTTTCATGATGACATGGCTAGTCTAGATATAATTAAATGAATTCCAAATAATGCCTTGAAACAAGGCCAAACGTCCTCTCCCCACTTACCTGTAGTGTACAAGGACTCACGCTCGGTATGGGTGAGATCCGGTGCGAGAAGCGTGAGATTTGGTGAACCTATAATGAGTGAGCGGGGTTAGTATTTCACCACTTTGGGATCAATATTAACACAATCCAATGACAAGATCATGTTTAGAATCCTTAAAGAAGGTCACACATCCGATTTGGGTTCAATCGGACATAAGAATCACGTTCGGAGCCTCTCGGGTGGGTCGGACAGCCCACCTGTCTGACCCACTAGTCAGACCCACCGGTCTTGACCGGCGGGTAGGTCGGCCCACCGATCGGCCCTCTGGTCTGACCCGTCAGTTAGGCCTGAGGGTCCTGCTAAGACCGATGGGCAGGGTGGCTCACCGGTCGGCCCGCTGGTTGGGCCTGTCAGTTGGGCCCGAGGGCTCTGCCCTCTCAGGCGGGTGCCCACAGGTGGGCCAAATGGCCCACCGGTCTTGGCGGGAAACTGCTGTTTCTTCCCAAACTTCTCCCAACCTTTGGGGATTCAAATGGGGCTTTTCCAAACCCATTCTTCACACATTCAAGGTCTCATAAGATGGTTCTAACCTAGATCTATGTTAGATTTAAGGAATGGAAAGCCATCTTACCTTCTTTGCTCAAGAACTCCTTCAAAACCCCAAAATCACTTCAAATCAACAATGCTTCTCCAACCTTGTAAATACTTCTTCAAATCCTTCAAAATCAACACATAGATCATCTATTAAACCTTAGATTCATCATCTCAAGGGGGATTTAGAAGATCTCAAGAAACCCTACCCAAATCAAAGGTTTTACTTGGGTATGGTGAAAGTTTAAGGAACCCAGCCTTTGCTCACCTCTAAACGTAGATCTAGTGTTGGAGATCACTCTTCCGACGTCGGAATGGAAAGATCAAGCCTCGGCGCCGTTGAAATCCATCTCTTCTTCCTCTTCCTTCTCTTCTCTTCTTCTTTCCTTTCTTTTCTCTCTCCTCTTTACTCTTCTCACCAACGTCCGAGTGTCATAAATGAGAAAAGAAAAAGAAAAGCATAAATGCTATATATACTTCTTAAATAACTAAGTAATCACATGGGTGGGTCACTCATGTGGGTGGATGCGCCCACCTGTCAGCCCACCTGAGGGCCAAAAAGTGGGATTTTGACAGAATTCGGCCCTCGGAACGAATCTCACTCTTGGCCTAAGATGTAATATACGTATGCGCCTTAAAATACGGCTATATACCTGCTTTATCCGTACATGGCCTTATGATAGGTGCATGTACACGGATTGGGTACACCCGTCTCTTTTGGCATTAGCTCGGACTTGTCAGGCCAGCTGGTGTTTAAGGTCACCCTTGACATCATAGTCCATAAGGAACCCACTTTAACTCTCTCCGGTTCAGGTCCTGCATGGTTAAACTTGGTCAACCATGTAATCAGACCGGGTTTAAGAAGTAGGGTATTACATAAGGCCTTTTAGGCCATCAAGAAGCTCAACTTTGATTTGTCTGATGCGGGAATTCATCGTAGGCTCCAACTATCTAAGTTAGAGGAACTTAGGAATAATGCCTATGAAAGTTTTAGGATTTACAAGGAAAAGACCAAAGCTTTCCATAATAAGCACATTCTGTGTAACTCTTTTACAATTGGTGATAAAGTCTTATTGTACAACTCCCGATTGCATCTTTTTCCTGGTAAGCTTGGATCCCGATGGGATAGACCGTTTATTGTCCATAATATATATCCCCATGGGGCTGTGGAGATTCTAAATTAAGGAACAGGGGTAATTTCGAGGGTTAATGGTCAGCGTTTGAAACCGTTCCTTGAGTTTCCTACTACTGATAGTGAAGAGGTCATGGATCTCCATGATCCTCTTTACACTGATGACTAACTTTTAATCAGGTATGACCCCCTTGCATTGTCTTCGTTTTTTATTCTTTCCATGCATTGAGGACATTACATGACTTAAGTGTCGGCGAGGGAAACCAGATTTTGATTTTTTCACTTTGTTTTGTTTGTTTTCATTTTTATTTTTGAGCTTGCTAAGGATGAAGTCCTACTTTGGCTTTTGGCTAATGATCATACCATTCGGTTGCTTGATGTATGAAAATAAAAGTTTTGATTGAGGTACCCATTTTGAACGTATAAAAATCCTATTAAGAAGAAAGAAACAAGCCTGTGTCTTGAGATGAGACTTTCTTTTGAAAAATAAGAGACCCTTATTTTATGGTGTTGGACTAGATGTAAGTTTGTGGGTTCCTTGTACTTTTGATTTGGAGTTGAGACATTCTTTTTAATTTGGCATGAGTTGACAAATGCACAATTTTAAATGAAGTGTGAAATGCGGTATAAAGAAGAATAAGAGTTGATTCCCTTAGAACTAGATAGGGCATTGTGCCTCAGGAAGCATGGTGTCTTGATCAAAATTCCTAGGGAGAAAACTTCTGAAAGAACTCTAGCATCACTGTCTTTGTGGGCATATGCAAAAAGTGAAGCTACATAGTAACTTGGGTGTCTAGTGTTTGCTCCATCATGTCATTCAGGCCAAAAATAGTGGAGTAGAATAGAGTTTATTAAGCAAAAAAAGGAGAAAAAAATGTGCAAATGTCATTAATGCTAGGTAATATATTTGGTCAAAAACACTCCAACGCCTTAGTCATTGGTTCCCTATTTCTTTATAAGTGGTTTTGCCTTAAAATAAGGATGTTTTGGAAGAGACGAAGTGAGTTCCAAATTAAGAAATATGTTAGTGCCTGGAATTGATAAAGGGTAATAAAAGTTCAAGTGTGGAGGTCCCTTGTAAGAGGAATTATCTTTGCTCAGGATCGGTATGGCCCTTACCTTTTGCCAAGGTTGGGATTTGTTTATTCTAAATTTGGGGTGTATATTCACTGCAAACACCCACAAGACACAACTCGTCTACTAGGGGTGACCTAGGGGTTTAAAGGCTTGTTGCACATACAAAGCGCAACCGTGATTCCTACGAAAGTGAGTTAGGTTTTTCATTTTTATTCTTTTTCTTTTTGTTTTGCTCGAGGACTAGCAAAGTCTAAGTGTGGGGGAATTCTGATGAGCACATTTATGTGTGAAATCTAATGTAGTAAAGAATGCATTTTACATATTTAGAATGGAGCTACCTTGAGTTTTACTCTCTTTTTACAGGTTTTATATTTTCAAGGCCTTAAGGACTATCGGGTGCTATATCTCTAATTTTACACATAAAGAGATCCTATTTCTTTTCATGGTTGCAAAGATGACGAAATTCTGAGAAAGATGGACATGTTCAATTACAAATACACATTCGTTTGGTCAACCGTACAAGTGATTATTCTTTTCGGGCTAGAAAAAGAATAATGGATCAAAACTGAACCGAAATACATAACCAGTCCATCTGTAGTTGTCCCAAGGATATAAGGAATATTCTAAATACCAACAAGGATCGATGAACCACATTCTTAAGTGATTGAAGATTTGTTTTTGGTAACAATAATTACCTAGCATAGTCGGTGAGTTGTGGTGAGCAAAATCCCTTGCTTATTAGGAGGTCTCAAGTTCGAATCTCTTAGCTTCTTGTGCAAGAAGAGAGAGAAAAATAGAAAAGGGAGAAAAAATAGGAAAAAAAAGGCAAGAAAAATCGTGGGAGATCTCTCTCCACACATTTTCTCTCTTCTCTCTCATCTCTCCTCTCTCCTCTCTCCTCTGTCCTCCACTTCATCAACAAGATAAAAAAAAAATCTTTGTTTTTAGAAGCTAAAATCGTTAGCTTCCCTCCCCCATTCTCTATATAATAGAAGTAACACAAGGGGAGGAGGCACTTCATTTTTCTTCAAAGGTTTTTTCTTAGTTGCTCTATCTCTTTCTCTAGTTTTCTCTTTCTCTAGCTCTAGTTCTAGGTTTATGCTTTAAACACTTTTGGTAGTTCTTTTTATTCAATTAATGTAAGAACTTTTGTTTTTGATTCAGACTTTTATTTTTATTGTTTAAACAATTGAAATTGTAATTTTCAAGTTCTAGTTCTATGCTTAGTTCTAGGTGATAAGAATAAGCTATGAAGCATGTCTTTCAAGTTCAATTTTTTTTTTCAGATTTATTTTCTCTAGTATTAGAAATTTTAGATTTGGTTTATTCCAGATCTGGTTATTAGTATTGGTAGTATTTCAAATCGATCAAGTTTTCAGTTCAAGGGTTGAAGTTCAAGTAAGTAGGCTCCTTCAGTAGTTTTCTCTCCTCCCTCTCATTCCCTTTTCTGACTACCCTTTCTTTTTTTATTTAGGATTTTAATTTCAGCCGTTACATTATTGCTATCCCTTTCCCCCAAGTTTCATGGCTATTGTATGTGTTGGCTTTGCCCCTCCTAGCCATAGAACCATCATTTTATTGTTTTTATTTTAATTGTCTCCCTTTACCTTCAGCCAAGTAGAGTAACCCTTGTAAGAGTGACTCTCTGGTCATGTAGGAAAGCTCATATTATGATGCATCCCTTGGGCTAAATAGAGAAACCTATTTGTGAGTCTCTCTCTAGCTTTATCTCCTTTCTTTTACTTTATTTTTATGTTAGCATTTTTTTCCTTCATTACTTTTTAATTGCGTGGCTTGCGTGTTTAAATTCTTAGATGACGAATGGTTAGGACGTTATATTAGATACATATGTTTAGGACAGTAATTAGAATTAGATCACAATCATTAATCGGTTCACTTTCGCATTATTAAAAGAAGCAAAAAAACAAAGTGGCTGCTCTCCCTGTGTTCAACCAGTAGCTACACTGATCCGTACGCTTGCGGTTACATTTTAAAATCTCAAACAGCTGCCGATCGACAACAACTGGTACAAGCTGAACATCGCCTTGGTGAATGTTCGGCCTATCCTTATGGCCTTATATGAACAAGATTTCCAAGTGTTGATGGACTCAGGCCGCATCATTAACAAAGTTGAGCTAGAAGATGACAATTTTCGCTCGGCACAGCCTGAGCATAAGTGATCATCATAGAGTAGCTTCTCTTTTCTTTGTTCTTTCTCTCTCTCTCTCTCTCTCTCTCTCTCTCTCTCTCTCTCTCTCTCTCTTTTATACTAATTCGCTTGCTCAGACTGTAGTGTCGCTCAGCCGTCATTCAATTTAGGCAGCCTTGTCCACCCATAAAGCCCAGAATTGTAATCAAGAAGCAATGCAAAGGAAGAGGGAGGTAGAAGTTACTGACTGGCCCCTTGAGAAGTACTAACAGAGGAGAAGGGTTGAAGTTGCTCCAGATCCACCCGCTCCTCAAGTCACTGTAATGGAAAGGGAAGGCGTGGAAGTTTTTGCTTATCTTGTCATTGTTATCTCCATCGACCATACTGGCCGGTTCGATGAAGTGGGCAGCTCGGCCTTTGATCATCAAGGCCTCTTGTGTTGGGGGTGATCTTCCCTATGGAGGTCACTTGTCCCCCGTTGAGGATCATCCCGAGTAAGTAGAGGGCTCCTCCAAGGGAATAATCCATTCTTTCTAGTGAGTCTTCATGATGTTCTAGAGAATTCAAGCAACCTACAGAGGAATGGGGCCCCGCGGTATCTTGACCAAGGGTCACATTCCCCTAATGCAGGTGTTCACAACTCAGGAGATGGCACAGGTGGAGGCGGTCAACGTCAAGGGTGACTGTGTGGCCCTGGACAACTAGAACTGACTAAGAATCGTGCCGTTCAATGAGTGTTTGGATTTCGATGAGAATTTTATGGCTGGTTTTTGGACTCACATGTGTCATTACCCTAGAGATTTCCTAGCTATCAGTGACATGTCTATGGGTGAGTTAGTTCGAAACAAGAGGGTGACTTTTGCTCGGGTGAGCACTATTCTTTCATACCTCTTTTCTCCTCTCCCTTTTATTTTTTTAAACCTTAGCTTGTGCAGGCCACGTCATACACTGAAGAGGCATACGATCGGGCAGAGAGGTTGACCAGTCAGGTTAAAGAGTTTCATGCTTCTATCATAGCGAAGGTTGAGGAGATCGCTTCTTTGGACGAGCATCTGAGGAAGATGACCGTTAAAAATGGCCAGGTATTCTATTTTGGACACTCAGGAACGAGTGTTGATTCTCAAAGCTCAGATTGTGACGGCCACAAAGGCTCATGGGATCGAATGATCTGATTGGGTGGATAGGAAGAAAGAATTCCTTGGTCGTCTGTCGAATGTTGAGGAGGATCTGGATTCCACTCGAGCTCACCTTCAGGAGGGGAATCTTGCTTTGCAGCATGAGCAATGGCTAAAGAAGAGGCTAAGCATCGTGCGGCTTAGATGGAATCTAGTCTCAAGCTTTCTCATGAGCAAACTGCCCCTTGTACGAGCTAAAGTGGTGAAGAATTATAAGGCTTCAAAGGACTTTGAAGACCATGACACTTCTTTCCATGTCGACACCTACATCTACGAGGTTTTTGATTGTCGGAACTTTAATCTTGTCGAGCAGCCTATGTTCAATTTTGTGCCCTTTGCACCTACTAGTTCCAAAACTAGGAAGAAATTTGTAGAAGAGGTGGCGGCTGGGAAAGCAGTCGAAAGAGTGGAAAACAGCCTATGGAACTATCGAGCGGCGAAGATGAAGAGATTTAGACACTCGAGGCTTGATCATTTATGTACTTATTTTTCGTTCTTTTTGGCTCTTGTAAGGCTTCTCTTGAATTAATAGACTTTTCCTTGTAGGCCTATATTGACTTGTGGTCGGGCAGTGCTATACAAACCTCCCCTTTTAGTGATATGACTCCATATCATGCCCCGTTCACATAGAATTGGACCGGTGACCGGGTTCACCCTGGGTAACCCAAAACCACCAGGATCATCTAATGCAATAACAACAGCACAACAAGACACAAGTGATCAATGAAATATAATAATATAATACAACGAAAGTTTTGTCATAAATTATTATCTGTAGTTCTCCATATACTCCTGATACCCAAATTATTATACATATAGTATTTACATGTGGGCCCGTAAGCATGATATTTACACAAGAAATAGCAATTTAACTATCAAGAGCACAAAAGGAAAATATACCAAAGAATAAAAAAAGTACAGTAGATGAAATCTGTCACTGTTGCCCTGTAACACAACCCTCACATGGGTAGTCATCATCGTGTTCGAATTCTTCGGGGACCCATCAATCCCCCACTGGGGTTTCTTCAGTGAGACCCAGCACGGGTTCCTCTACAGAGTATCCTGTAAAATCATTTAAAAAGGTGTGTACTCGAGGGGTGAGCTCACTAGCTCAGTAAATGGAAAGAAAGATGCACACAAGCAAATGCATTTCAAATGATACTATATGCATGAGATTCATTTTAATTATATTCCAACTAAACAATCATTCTAGGTCATATGTAACGTGTTACTCATAACCATAGTGCGTGTACGCCCCAGGTTCGAGTCACGTTCTCCATCCCACGATACGCCCATAGGGTTGTTGGAGAAGGCTCACTGTGAGCACTCGTAAAAGTAAATTGTGTCCAAACCATAGTAGAAATGTAAATCGTGGCCAAACCACAGTAGAAATTAAAAGCAGTATGATTGGCCCTCTGAATATATCACCAAGGTTTCCAACTGTCCTAATGATTAGCTAGGCATACTTCTAACACCACGGCAGTCCGCGATCGACGCTTCCCCCAGTGATAACCCAACACGTAGACCCCTGTTGGGAAGGGTTACATGAGGGAATATGAAATCCTAACCACATGCTCCTATATGAGATAGGATAACTGCATAGTACTTTCGTGTACCATTCCATAATATACCAATGCATTTGTTTCCAAGATGACTACGACATCTAATCAAGAAATCCCACACATGATCGAAAAACATCGTCATCATCATCCATCATATGATAAATCCATGTTCAAAATTTCATGCATATAGAATTTAAGATACAACATGTTCAGTTCTAAATGCATCATTTATTCATCAATCACATGCATGAGAATGGCAATCAGAATGTCAATATAGTCCATGAATGCATAGGATGTCAAAAACACTTCAAAAATTAAGATCAAAGTCCTCCCCCACTTACCTATTTTTGTAGAAGGATCAGCACTCGTGGTATAAGTAAGATCCAAAGTGAGAAGATGAGTTTCTTGAAACCTAACATATATAAGGGTTTAGAATACGTACAAATCAAGACTATAAATGATGTAGGATATGGTCACGATGCGTATAATAGTGTGAAGAAGGTTATCGGTGAGTTTGAGCTCAAACGGAGCTCATTTGGGCTAGAGGTGGGTCCTACAGATGGGTTCTCCCCACCTGTGTAATATGCCTAGATCTGTGGGCCATACTGGCAGGTGCCTGTAGAACCAGAAGTGCAAGTGTGACTGATAGTTCACACTGGAAGGTAAGGCATCTCCCGGTCTTACCCATCGGTTTTCTCGGATTTTGTTGTTTTCCTTCTTTCTTCCATTCCAACTCTTGAAACCCTAATAAGGTGGTTCCCAGTTCATTTTCCATACATTCTAAGCCTCATCTACCTGATTATACTATGGATCTAAGCCATTAATGTGATTTGGGGAAAGAAATCATACCTTCACTTGGAAAAACCCCAAATCTTGGGATCCTCTTTCACAAACTCAAATGCCACCACAAATACTCCCAAATCCTTGTCTCCCTTCTCAAATCCTTCAAGGAAATCATGTAAGGTTCCATTATCCTTCAGATTCAACATACGCAAAGAGGGTTTCATCATATCTCAAGGGTTTATGGTGTTACTTACCTCAAAATGAAGATCTCAAGACACTGGATACTATTCCGATGACAGAGAGGTAAGATGCGGCTTCGGAATCAAAGGGAAAAGCCTCCTTCCTCTCCCTCTTTCTATTTTCTCCCTCCTCTTTACTCCTCTCACCAACTTGCTAAAATCATAAATGAGGAAGAGAGAGATATAAAGGCTATTTATACCCTAGCCAATAAATATCTCCTAAGGTCTGTTTGGTTTTTTCTATTTCAAACCTATTAAATCGTATTTTCGGATGAGGTAGCCAACATCAATGGGCATACAAGCTGGGCATGCTGGGGTCCACAAAACCCCACAGGTGGGTCACACTGGTGGGTCTCACACCTACTAGTGACACCCACCAGTTGGTCAAATAAGCCAATCTTGTTGCATTTCAGAGGAAAACAGTCTTAACACATACTTTGCTCTCGCCACATGTTGTGGTTCAAGTTCCAATCATTCAAATATGATAACGTACCTTTCCTACTCATACATGGCCTTGTGATATGTGCAAGGGCACGACTTAGGCTTGCGGATCACCTTGGGTACCGGCTCAACCTTATCTGGCCATCTTGCATTTGATGTCACCCTTGCCATCATATACCATAAAGCATCGGCATCAACCCGTTCCGGTTTGGACCCTACAAGACCAAGCCAAACCGATCGGTCAATTAACCGGGTTTAAAGAGCGGGGCACTACATCTACCCCCCCCCCTCTTTAAAAATTTTATCCTCAAAATTGAAGTAACCCGGTAGTCCGAAAAGATGAGGATATTTAACCTAGATGTCATCTTCTTTCTCCCAGCATGCTTGGTCAAGTGAACGATTGGCCCATCACACCTTTACAAAAGTAATAGATTGGTTGCAAAGAGTCTTTATCGTCTGGTCTAGGATTTCAGCAGGCTGCTCCTCATAAGTCATATCAACATCTAAGTACTCAAGTTCCACGGTTAGCACGTGTGATGGATCATGTACATACCGTTTCAACATTGAAACATGGAATACATTGTGCACATTGTTGAAAGATGGCGGAAGGTCTAGCTTATATGCTTCTGAGCCAACCCGTTTTAAGATCTCAAACGAGCCAACATATCTTGGAATCAACTTACCCTTCCTGTGGAACCTATGTAAGCACTTGGTAGGAGAGATTTTTAGAAATACTTTCTCCCCTTCTTGGAATTCAATCTCTTCTGCATCCGCATAGCTCTTTTTTCAGGATTGGGCCACCTTGATTTTCTTTTGAATAACATCAACTCTATCACAAGTCATCTGTATCATCTCTGGCCCAAGCATTCGTCGTTCTCCTACATCATCCCAATATAAGAGAGTTCTGCACCTTCTGCCATACAACGCCTCATATGGAGCCATTCCGATCGTGGCTTGATAACTATATTATACGTAAACTCCATAAGAGGTACGCTTTCTTCCTAACTGCCACTCATTTCCATTACACATGCTCTGAGCATATCTTCTAATATTTATATGGTCCGTTCAGATTTCCCGTCAGTCTGTGGATTAAAGGCAATGCTTAGGTTCACCTGTGTTTCCATAGCATACTGGAGGCTTTTTCAGAATTTAGATGTGAACCTTGGATCTCTGTCTGACACAATAGTCACCGGTACTCCATGTAAGCGAACAATATTCTCCATGTAAAGTTGTGCTAGCTTATCCATGGAGTAGGTAGACTTGATTGGAATAAAATAGGTAGTTTTAGTAAGCCTGTTAACTATCACCCAAATTGCATCCATTACCTTGGGTGAACGGGGTAGCCCGGTGATAAAATCCATAGTAATCATGTCCCATTTCCATTCTGGTATTGGGAGTGGCTGAAGACTGCCATACGATCGGTTTCATTCTACCTTGAGCTTCTGACACATAAGGCACTATGCAACATATAGGGCTAAAGTAATCTTCATCCTTGGCCACCAATAACTTTACTTAAGATCTTTTTACATCTTGTTGCTTCTGGGGTGAAGCGTATATTCAGAACTATATGCTTCCTTAATTATCTTGTCTTGAATCCCCATGTCATTGGGTACACACAATCTGCCTTGAAACAATAGCTCTCTGTCATCGGCTATTGTGAAGTCAGGATCATCCATCTCTTGTTCTTGAATTTTAACTCTGATTTTCTATAACTCAAGATTCATGGGTTGTTTTATGATTATTTCATACCTGATGGATGGTTGCACCTATAGGGCTGCCAGAGATAAAGTTAACTACTTAATATCCTCAGGCTACTGATCAAGCTCTAAGGTAGATCCCTCATTCAAAATTATCTCATCCATTATCATGGCTTCTTGCTTAAGCCGTGGGCTGGTGGCCAAATAAGCAAGTGATACAGTTTGAGATTTCTGGCTCAGTGCATCAGCCACCACATTAGCCTTACCTGGATGGTACTATATGTCACAGTCATAATCTTTCATGAGTTCTAGCCATCTCCTATGTCTCATGTTCAGATCCCTCTGGGTGAAGAAGTACTTGAGACTTTTGTGATCACTGAACATCTCGCATTTTTCCCCATACAAGTAATGGCACCAAATATTCAAGGCAAAGATAACTGCAGCCAATTCTAGATCATGAGTGGGATAATTCTTCTCATATTCTTTCAACTGTCTAGATGCATACACCACTATCTTACCATGTTACATAAGAACGCAACCTAACCCAATTCTGGAGGCATCCATATAGACTATCATTCCACCAGTACCTTCTGGTATCGTCAGTACTAGGGCTGACACCAATCGTTTCTTTAGTTCCTGAAAACTATCATCACACTCCTTTGACCATTCAAATTTCACTCCTTTTTTGGTCAACTTGGTCATTAGGGCGGCGATTCGAGAAAAATTCTCAATGAATTGTCGGTAATAGCCTGCTAATCCCAAGTAACTCCTGATTTTCGTGGCATTCTTGGGAGCTTCCCACTCTACGACTATTTTTACCTTCCTTGATTCAACTTCAATCCCATTCTCAGACACTATGTGCCCTAGGAATCCAACTTGTTTCAACTAGAATTCACACTTGCTAAATTTTGCATATAACTGTTATTCTCTCAGTCTTTGAAGTACCATTCGCAAGTGTTGTGCATGCTCTTCTTCTGTTTTCGAGTATATTAAGTGTCATCGATGAAAACGATGACCTATTTATTAAGAACCTCATAAAATACTCGATTCATCATATCCATAAATGTTGCTAGTGTGTTGGTTAAACTAAAAGACAGCACTAAGAATTCATAATGACCATATCGGGTCCTAAAAGTCATCTTGGGTATATCAGTATCCTTTATCTTGAGTTGGTAATAACCGAATCTAAGATCGATCTTTGAGAATACTTTAGTGCCTTACAACTGATCGAAAAGATCATCTATGCGCGGCAACAGATATCGGTTCTTGATGGTTAACTTGTTCAATTCTCAGTAATCGATACACATACATAAACTCCCATCCTTCTTCTTGAAAAAAAAAACTGGGGCAACCCAAGGAGAAACACTTGGGTATATAAACCCTTTCTCTAACAAATCCAACTGAGTCTATAACTCCTTTAATTCAGATGGTGCCATTCTGTATGGAGCTTTAGACACTGGTGCTGCTCTGGGAACCAAATCAATGGCAAACTCTAACTCCCTGTCAGGCGGAAGCCAGGTTAAATCATCTGAAAAGACATCAGGGAATTCCCTAACTACATTTAATTCCTCTAATGGGGTGACCTTTGCTTCTACATCTTGTACTGAAGCTAGGTAGCCTAGACATCTGTCTTCCAATAACTTTACCGCCTGCAATGCAGAGATAAGAGCCTTTCTAGGTCATTTTATCTTATCCGCTTGATACACAAGCTCTTTTCCATCGTCACTCACAACTTTAATTTGTTTCTCAGCATACATGACATTTTCCTGGTGAGTAGACAACCAATTCATGTCCAATATAACATTAAAATTCTGCATATTGAATTTGATAAGTTGGGCATCCAGCTTCTTCCCACCTATTTTAATGGAACATAGTTCGCACACTTCATTCAACTATGCTACTTTACCCATAGGTGTGCTAACAATGAATTTACTTTCTAAAGCCTTGGGTGTCACATCAATCTTCCTAGAAAAACTTTTAGATATAAAAGAATGTGAGGCACCAAAATCAAATAATACATAAGCTAGTATACCAGAGATAGGTAGGGTACCTATTACAACATCGAGGCTTACCTCCACCTCTTCAGTTGATAATTCATACATTCTCCCTTGAGGTGGGCCACCTTGAGTCAAGGCGGGTCTAGGAATAGGAGGCTGACTCTGCACCACAACAAGCTTGTATAGATAATCCTTTGTAAAATGCCAAAGTGAATGTCAAACATAGCACCTGTTCTGAGAGGGTAGTACTGATACTGGTGCCCTCTGTATCTGACCTTGTGTGGTAAAAGGTTAAGGTGGCCGTGGAGCCGTAGGCATCATACTAGTGTTCCAGCGAAAAGAGGTAGTACCCAATTGACTGGCTGGTCAAGGCATGTAACCCGATGACCTATAGGGCTACTGATATGATGGACCATAGTTATACGACCCATGGAAACTCTTGTTCGGGTTACCTGAATCTACATAGGGATTGGATCTCTTCCAAAGTCCAGGTGTAGTGGAAGACTCTCCCTTTTGCTTGTCTTCTATAGTCTTGGCCTTCAATACAATTTGAGTAAAATCAGTCAAGTTCATGACCCCTAAAATTGTGCGAATGGATACTTTTAGCCCTTTCAGAAACTTCTTTGCCTTTTCCTTTGTTGTTTTCATGTGGGGAGGGGCAAAGTAGAATAAATCTTCAAACTGTTGCTAGTACTCAAGGATAGACTTATTTCCCTGAGTCAAAGCTGGGAATTCAGTTTTTTTTTTTTATCTCTGAAGCTGGTGGGGTAATTGTTTGATAAGAATAGTTCCTTGAACTGTTTCCAAGTTGGTTCCAGATGAGTTGCCACCAAAATAGGCTTAGAAGCCTTCCACCATGAATCAACTTCATTTCTTAACTATAACCCAGCACAGATGAGCTTTTGAAGTTCTGTACATTCTACCACCTCAAATATCTTTTCCATTTCTTGGATCCACCGATCTGGCTCTAGAGGATCACTCCCCACCTTGGTGAAGATAGGTGGCAAGTGTCTCTTAAATGATCCCACTAGCCTTACAGTAGTGGCTACTGGTGGATAGTATGGAGGATAAGCCGGATAATACTGGTACAGAGGAGGCACCATATAAGGAGGAGTGCTATGAAGAGAAAACCATGGAGTAACCTTAGGTGGAGTACCTCCTGGTTGGTCCTGGGGTGGTACTGCAGGCAATACACTCCCCTATGTCTCAATAGGTGGTGTCCGAGGAGAAACACCCCCCGAATGAACTCCAACACCTGGTATAATAAGAGGATCTTGTGGGAAGGGTACCCAATGAGGATGTTGACCCATATGCATAGGGTACAATTTCTATTGCACAGCATTCATGAAAATATGCTATTGTTGGAGTAATTGTTGTTAGAATGCTTGTTGCGACTGTAGAATAAGAACTGCAAAATCATTAGGAGTAACAACTGGAGGAGGATCAGGAATCTCAGGTGTAGGTGAGCCCTCAACTATGTTTTCTTGTCTAGGACTCACTCATGGTTGAGGTTCCTGAGGGTTAGGTGGTAGTCCAACAGGACAGGAACCACGTGGGGCCCCTCTTGTATTGCTGTCGGATCTAGTCTGTACCATGATGCTTTGTACGTGGATTGCATCAAGATTTGGTACAATTTAGTGCCACATTCATTTCATGTAAGCACAAGATCAAATCACATCATACCTCCCATTACGCAATCGTATTGCATTTCATCATCATAGCATGCATTCCACACATTGAGTTCCATATGGTATCGCACTTATTTCACATAGGCATGTGTGAAGATTAATTGCACATCAACTCGTAATTCAAGTAAAATTCTACAAGGCTTGAAAATCAAATCTCCAGAATTGGGGATTTTCAGCCCAAAAACCCACACAGGTGGGTTAAAGTGGGTCATTTTCATGACCCTCCGGTCTTGTCGCGACTTTTGTTTTAAGGGCAGAAAAGCCCTTATTTTTAAAACTTTTGATTTCCCTGTTCTCCCTCTCTTCTCCAAATCTCCCAAGGCATCCATGAGAAGGATCTAGGTGCCCTTTGCAAGCCCTACTCACGCCCCTACTCAGATTTCAACCTCCTAAACTTAGTTCTCCATATCAATTAAGTGGTTTTTCTCCTTCTCCTTTGAGATTTCAGTTATTTTAGTTCAATAATCTCAAAAACTTCATTTCCTCATGATTTTCTCCAACAAAAATTGAATGTAGTATGTGATTGTGATACTTACGTCATGAATCTCTACTTTAATCCTCCGTATATGTCATATCTAGGATTTGATAACCCTATCTTCTCAAATTTTTTGCTATTTTAGGGTTTTCCCCTTTTTCCTTTTCTTCCTTGCACAATGTAAGATTGAATGAGTCTAATCATTCATATTTGATTACACATTAGTGGTAGGAATGCTACATTGTACATATGCGTCACTTTTCACACTTTGGCATGAATTTCCCCATGTCTAGGTTAGTGTTCTTGGGGAAAATTTGGGGCTTTCACTTGTTTGACCTCAATATGCCAATTGCCCACATTTTTCATGTATTTAAACCTTTTCTCATATGTTATTGCGAACAATTTTTCCTAAATGCAATTGATATGCTAGGCTTATGCTACTCTTTGTGAAAATTTTCATTTACTCTTCTTTTGGAAAATTTGTCAATTTCTTCAAATGATAGGCAACCTTGGCATTTACGTGTATCCATGCCTTAAATAATGTCTCCATTTCTTGTCTTATATTGGTGTATTACCTCAAACATCGAAGTTCTATAATGTTCATTTATCCACATATGATACTTGCCATTTACCTTTCACATATAGTTTCATTATGTCAATAGCATTAAACTCATAGGGTTCTTCTCCCTCATTTGTCATGCTTTTTGCACCTTATCAGTTTTCTTACATACTATGTTCTAATCTTTTGTAGGATGTCTTCCCGCAATGGCAAAGGGACAGCTTCCTCATCTAGAAGAGGACAAGCTTCTAGCAGGAAGAAGAGGGGTTCTACTTCTAACTCCTTTACTTCCCGGGCTCGACCTACTAGAGACCTCTCCGAGGAGTTCGAGGATTATGATGACAATGTATTTCGTAGTCTTAAGACTGCACGCTCTTGGGTTAAATTCAAAAAGAGACCTGTATTGATGGAGAAATCAGTTGTGATGGAGGATTTTGTTTGAGTTCGGCTACTCGAGCGATTCACAGCCCTTGGTTGGGAATCCATGTTATCTTTTGACCGTCAGGGCTACCCCAACCTCGTGTGGCTATTCTTTTGTAGCCTGGAGGTGGTCTACGATGAACGGATGTACACCCTCACCAGTAGGGTAAAGGGTCGAAACATCAAGCTCCCCATTGATTTACTAGTGGAGATCCTGAGCATCTCTTTGGAGGGTACATGGTACTATTGCCCTCCAAGGGGTTGAGCCTTGGGTCCCCACATGAGTGAGAACTTTCAGAAGCATGTCTACTAGACCATCTGTGGTAGCGAGGCCCGACCCGAATCCAAGATATCCTTTCATGTTGAGGTCCGAGTCTTCAGTCGCTTGGCTCAGTTCAACCTGCTTCCACTTGCTAGGCACTAGGACCAGGTGAACTTCATGGTTGTATATGTGGCCTATTGCCTCTAAAATACTCTGGATGGTCTCCCACACCTGTGCCTTCCTTGTGATTATGAAGACAATGGAGTACCATGCAGCTCATCCCACAGATGGTAACTACCACTACTCTCGATCACTTACCAAGATCTTTGAGTATTTTCATGTGGACCTTGAGGGTGAGGTGGGTAATGCCCCCTCGGACAGATTTGCTCGAGGCATCTTGCATAAAATGGAGTTATTCCATCTAATGGAGCCAGTAGTGGGGGAGGCAGCCTAGGTGGAGGGTGATGATGAGGATTATATCCCCGAGGAGGAGGAGGATATAGAGATTGATGTAGAGATGGAGGATGAGGTCCCCATCAGAGTAGTTCCACCATCTCCAGGTGGATCCTTTGATTTCTAGGGTATGATGGCCAGGTTGAAGGCACTACAGGAGGGTCAGGAGAAACTCCTAGCTAGACAGGCAGCCATGAAGGAGACCCAGGCAAGCATGGTCATAGACATTGATGATTTAGACCATACTGTGGAATTAGCCTCTAGGGACATGGCGAGGAGCCTGAGGTACCCTCAGGAGGACATGGATTTAGTGCACCACCAGTTTGATTATTATGATGAGTGCTTGGGTATCAACTCAAGATCACAGCTGGAGGAGGTCATCGACATTAATGACGATTGATGATGAGGATTGATGGACTTATTGATTTTATTTTCTTTCTTTTATTATGGATTGTACTTTAGAAATTTTATCTTCTCTCTTCTCTTCTAATTATTCTCTTCTATTCTTCTTTGTCTGAAATTATTGGAACAACTCTCTAGTGTGTAGAGAAATTTCTAGATGTAATTATGTTGTGGATTCTCTTCTTATGTATGAAAAATTTGTATGTGGTTATGAAATCTTATTCTTATGTGAAACTTTTTGGTACTCCCAATATATGAATACATTATGGCAAAATTTTCAAGTTTTGTGCACTTTCAAATTTTTATCTAAAGTCTTTTGTGTTTTTTCCAACCCCTTGTCTAAATTTTAATTTTTAAGAATTTGATTCTTGCAAACTATGTGTGGTTAGAGCATCGCGCTCTGATACCACCGTTGTCATGCCCCATTCACATAGAACTAGACCAGTGATCGGGTTCCCTCCGGGTAACCCAAAACTACTAGGATCATCTGATACAGTAATCACAGCACAGCAAACCACAAGTGATCAATGGAACATAATAATATAATACAATGAAATTGTTGTCATAAATGATTACCTGTAATTTCTTATACACTCTTGATACCCAAATTGTTATACATCTAGTATTTAAATGTGGGCCCGTATATTTACACAAGAAATAACAATTTAACTATCAAGAGTACAAAAGGGAAATATACTAAAGAATCAAAAGAGTAAAGTAGATGGAATCTGTCACTGTTGCCCTGCAACACAACCCTCACATAGGCAGTCGTCATCATGTTTGAATTCTTCAGGGACCCACCAATCCCCCACTAGGGTTTCGTCAGTGGGACCCGACATGGGTTCTTCTACAGAGTATCTTACAAAATCATCTAAAAAGGTGTGTACACAAGGGGTGATCTCACTAGCTCAATAAATGAAAAGAAAGACACACACAAGCAAATACATTTTAAATGATACTATATTCATGAGATTCATTTAAATCTTATTCCACCTAAACAATCATTCTAGGCCATAGGTAACGTGCTACTTATAACCACAGTGTGCGTATGCCCTGGGTTTGAGATGCGTTCTCCATCCCACGATATGCCCATAGGGTTGTTAGAGAAGGTCCACCGTGAGCACTCGGAAAAGTAAATCGTGACCGAACCATAGTAGAAATGTAAATCGTGGCCGAACCACAACATAAAGGTAAATCGTGGCCGAACCACAGTAGAAATTAAATATAGTACGATTGGCCCTCTGAATATATCACCAAGGTTTCCAACTGTCTTAATAATCAGTTAGGCGTACTTCTAACCACCACAGTTATCCGCGATCGACACTTCCCCCTAGTGATAACCCAACACGTAAACCCCTGTTGGGAATGGCCATAGCACGAGAAAATATGAAATCCTAACCACATGCTCTTACATGAGATAGGACAACTGCATAGTACTTCCGTGTCCCATTCCACGGTGTACCAATGCATTTGATTCCAAGCCGACTATGGCATCTAATCTAAAAATCTCACACATGATCAAAAAATATCGTCATCATCGTCCATCATATGATAAATCCATGTTTAACATTTCAAGCAAGTAATCATGCATATGGAATTTAAGATACAACATGTTCAGTTCTAAATGCATCATTCATTCATCAATCACATGCATGGGAATGGCAATCGGAATGTCAATATAGTCCATGAATGCATAAGATGCCAAAAACAATCCAAAAATTAAGATCAAAGTCCTCTCCTGACTTACCTATTTTAGTAGAAGAATCAGACTCACGGTACAAGTAAGATCCGGAGTGAGAAGATGAGTTTCTCGAAACCTAGCATAGATAAAGGGTTTATAATACATACAAATCGAGACTATAAATGACGTAGATATGGTCACGATGTGTATAATAGTGTGAAGAAGGTTGTCGATGAGTTTGAGCTCAAGCGGAGCTCATTTGGGCTACAGGTGGGTAGGAGAACCCACCTGTGTAATCTGCCTAGACCAACGGGTCATACTGGCAAGTCAGGCACTCATCGGTAGAACTAGAAGTGCATATGTGACTGGTAGGTCACACCGGCGGGTTAGGCACCAGCCGGTCTTACCCGTCGATCTTCTCAAATTTTACTGTTTTGCTTCTTTCTTCCATTCCAACTCTTGGAACCCTAATAGGGTGGTTCTCACTTCATTTCCCCATACATTCTAAGCCTCATCTACCTAATTATACCATGGACCATTAATGCGATTTGGGGAAAGAAATCATACCTTTACTTGGAAAAATCCCAAATCTTGGGATCCTCTTTCACAAACCACCACAAATACTCCTAAATCCTTCAAGGAAATCATGCAAGGGTTCCATTATCCTCCAGATTCAACATATGCAAAGAGGGTTTCATCATATCTCAAGGGTTTATGGTGTTACTTACCTCAAAATGAAGATCTCAAGACACTGGACACTATTCTGGCGACGGAGAAGCAAGATGCGGCTCTGGAATCCAAGAGAAAAGCCTCCTTCTTCTTCCTCTTTCTCTTTTCTCCCTTCTCTTTACTCCTCTCACCAATTTGCTGAAATCATAAATGAGGGAGAGAGAGATATAAAGGCTATTTATACCCTAGCCAATAAATATCTCATAAGGTCCATTTGGTTTTGTCCATTTATGGACCCAAACCCATTAAATCATGTTTCCGAACGAGGTAGCCGACGTCATTAAGTATACAAGACCTCATTATGACGAGAAGGCCGAGACACAGATGCTCATCCAAGCCAGGCATGCTGGGGTCCACAAAACCCCAACAGGTGGGTCTTGGCGAGTCTCGCACCTACCAGTGACACCCACCAGTTGGCTAAAAAAGCCAATCTTATAGGATTTCAGAGGAAAACGGAGTCTTAACACGTACTTCACTCTCACCACATGTTGTGGATCAAGTTCCAATCATTCAAATACAATAACGTACCTTACCTACTCATACATGGCCTTGTGATATGTGCAAGGGCACGGCTTAGGCGTGCAGATCATATCAGGTACCGGCTCAACCTCATCTGGCCATCCTGCATTTGACGTCATCCTTGCTATCATATACCACAAAGCACCGGCATCAACCCATTCCGATTCGGACCCTGCAAGAAGAAGCCAAACCGATCGATTAATAAATCGGTTTAGAAAGCTAGGCTCTACACTCCATATTCTACTATAGAATTTGCCTTATTTGTAATTTTTAACTACTTGTACTTGTTTATGTAGGGTAACGATAGAGGATGGGGATGTTTAAGATTATAAGTGTTCGAAAAGTTTCAACTGCGAAACAGGAGGTCTAGAGTACTGTAAATGATCAACGAACCACTACAAAAACATCACAAATGCCAACTGAGTATATTCAAGGATATATTAGAGGAACAATACCAACTTTAGAGCAACATAATAAAATGTTGGAGAATGTCCTAGAGGTTATCAGAAAGCTTGATATAGAAAAAATGAAAATTCCATTTCTCTTTCCTATGGACAACTTTTTAATATATTCTCATGGTTTTTATATAATCACTTAAGACAAATGATTGTACCTTATTTAAAATAAGTCTATTGTCTTGTGGATGGTACTCATTTTCTTAATTTACTAGATATTCTCTTGCAAAGAGATAGACATGTATATAACTTTCTATAGAACTTGGATGTGTGAATGAGTTGCACTCCCTATGCCGAATCCACACTTAGATTCATTTTACAATCAAATTTAATGATAATTAGAAGAAAATGATACACTTCCATAGAAGACCCAACTAGATCATTTCTCCAACTTAATGAGGGGAATATCCAATGATAAGTCATAAAATGCCGCATTCCACCACCTTTTACCAATTAGGGTAACTAAGTAATAGCTTATGCCTTTTTCAATGGGATTCAATTTTTTTCTTTTTAATGGAATAAGAGTGTAGGTTTTTTGGATCGCTATTTCTTATTAATTATTGTTTTTATAGTCTCCAACTTATGTTCAAAATAGAAGATATCAAAAAATACTTTAGCTTTTAAAGTCATAAGAATGTACCACTTCAGTTTAACTAAACAGTTTTATAGGAAGAATCACTACACAGGATTAGGATAACCAAACAATTTTATAGGAAGAATCTCTACAGAGATTCAGGGTAATCAAACAATGTTCCAGCAAGAAACATTTACCAGACTCAATGCAACCAAATGTTTTTTCAGCTAGATTTGGTAGTTCAGAAGAATGCCTATCAAATGATTGGCATCCATATAAAATATAAACTCCATTTGATTTACGCAACCAAACGCATCCTTAAATATTTCATAATCTTGAACTTATAAGTCGAACTTAACCTCTCTTACTTGTGCTATGCCTTCATAGGTCATAACGAGTATCCTAAATTTCATTAGGAGAGTTGCATATGCTTACCCTTTTAAATTACTTTCCATTCAAAACAAACTGTAAGAAAGTAAGGGTTTTATAATTATGTTGGATAAGTGCCTTATCCACATTGGTCCATTTTAATACATTTTTGGTATCTTCTTACTTTTATCGTTAGCAATTTATATAACTTTTGTGACAATAGATGGGCCATTTTCTATTGTTGTTCATACAACGACATTGTGTGCACATATAAAGTTCTTAGTCCTACATATCCAGTAAAAAAAAATTTCCCATTAAAATAAGGTGGTCTAAGCACGTTCAATCCTTGCAAGGGATGTATGATGATGATTTCTTGATCTTTATACTATAATATGGCAAACATAGTCTTCAATTTTGAGTTTCGCTCTGATATCAATTATTGGATAACCTTGAGGTTGTGAATATGTTATCACTAGTGAAGTTTTCCATTTTTCAAACTAAACACCAATAAGTGATTATATATATTACGGAAACATAAAACTAATTGATTAGCAAGTACAATTATACAATGAACAAAAGAGATTTATAGTAGTTCGACTTCCCTGAGTCCATATCCACTCCTTTCAAGACCTCTTTTAGAGTATTCTACTATTTTTCTCTTTTAGTACAATAAATGGTGAAAAATCACATTCTTTACAAATCATTTAGGATAGGAGGATGCGAACAATCTCTTAAGATGAGAGAATCCAACATAAGTCTAAGTACAGTCTAGACAAACAAATATATTACCTAGTACTAAAGTTCTAACAATGCTTAAGCAAACAAAGAAATAAAAGAGCAAAGGTACGTAAGCTATTACATAAGTGGTGAGTTCAAAGATGATATGCAAATGAAAATTGATTCCACCTTAAGTCTCCTTTGAAAGCTTGCCACAAAAGTAGAGAAGGCGTGGAGTGAATGTTTGAGACTTCCTTTGAATGCGTGAAGATGAAAGCTTGAAACTTAGTTGTCAAATCTTCATTGATTTAAATGCTCAAATAATGCTTCCAATTGATAGTAGTAGTTAGGGGTATCAATACCTAAATCGAACCGGTAAAACTATTTTGGACCAAGCCGATTGAACCCAAACCAAATTGAACGGAAGGTTTATTGAGCCGGTTTTGGTTTGGCATATTGTAACCCCCTTAAGAAACCAAATGACATCGGAAACTGATGGGACCTAAAACTAAACCGAAACTGATTCAAAAACTTGGTCAAAACCGAATCAAACCAGTAAGAAACCAAAAACAAAATTCACTAAAAATCAAAATTTGCATAGGCCTGTTTGGAAAATCAAACACAAATCAATCAAAAAACCAAAGCCAGACTGATTAGAAGCCGATACAAGAGACCGAAGTAAAACCAAAATCAAACCGCTCCAAAACCAAAATTTCCTTATTGGTTCGGTTTTTGTTTCACCATTCCCACACCAAAACTGATTCAACATGGACCAAAATTGGGCGAAACCAACGCATTGATATACTAGTAGTGTATCATTAATGAAACACAGTGAAGGTACATGCATGATTAGTGTGCTAATTAAGGTGATTAAATCAAGCTCTAACTTACAAATTTTAGCTATACTGATCAAAGTATATCTCTACCGGTCAACTTGTACTTTATAGCCGTTTGGAGATTATAGCTGTTAAAGAGCGATTGGAGGCCTTCCAGATGAATCGGACAAGCATCGATGGACTTCCGATTGACCAATTGTGCTACCGATTCGATCCGAAAACCTTCTGATTTTGGGCTTTTTGCAGGCCATATGTACCGATCAACCGAATGCCTTCCGATTCTATCCAGATGGTTTGTTGAAACACTGATTTATGTACCTGTTTCTATCTAACTATTTGGAAATTTTGGTATTTATTTTGCTTTTGGGAAAATTACTTTCCCCCTCGTCTTTATTTTGTCAAAATTACACGTGGATCCAAAACTTTGAAGGAAATTACGCCCCCCTCTCCTGAATTTTATAAAATTCTCACAATTAAGTCCAATCTATTAGTGCCCGTTAAATGAGACTGTTAGTTATGACATCACCTAATATCACTAACTTTTAATACCCAAAATGCCCTTCTTTATAGGTGAACTTACCTATATGCCCTTCGACTAAAACAAAAGAAGGAAGCCAACCTCCCCTGTCATCTTCAACCTCTGGTTTTCAGAACTTACTTGTAATGGGTTCAGCAATAGGGCCTAGAAGACTTTAGAACTGAGCTCAGCCTTTGCCCTATAGCCATGGTTCAACGTTAACTTCAATGGTTTCTCTTCCCTATGCCGACGTCGATTACAGCTTGAGGGCCTTGGCCGGATGGGCCGAGGGTTTCATTTGTTTCTCTGTCAGTGGCCTTGATGGACCACTCCACTGTATTGCTTGTCTATAGAGATTGTTTATACAAGGGTCTATAGATTGGCTAATTTAACCATCTGGCCACTACAATTAGCAATTTTATATGATCAAATTGTTGTGGAAGCATCGTCTATCTGCTCATGTGCATTTATATGCAAAATATAGAGATTAAAATTTAAGTCTTTAAATTTGGTTTTCAATCTTTCCAGGTTGGCTTCCATTCTTTCTGAATCAAGAAATTTAGAGTTTCCTTTTAGTGAAATTGTTAAGAAGTTGTGAGTTTTTTTTTTGGTATAAAATTCATATTTTTGGGGGTGTTGTTCTATTGGATTGGATTTGAGATTTTTGGTTTAGGTTAATTGAAGAGTAGATGGAGGTCGAAGGTGAGGAAGAAGTTGATTATGAGAGCGATCCAAAGGAGGCGATGTTGACCTTGGTGACGCGGAGGAGCGAAGCGAGTGATGATGAGAAAGGAGATGGAGAGGAGAGAGAGAAGCCGCTGAGGAAGGATCTGAGGCATGGGACCAGTTTGGAGGGTGAAGGTGGAGCACTTGTGTATGATGATGAAGAATCTGAGGTAGAAGTAGAAGAGGGGGAGAAGGAGGAGTAGGAAGAAGAAGAAGAAAAAGAAGTCGAAGAAACAGAGGAGGGAGAAGGGGTGTTTGAGGGGAGAGCTGATGTCAATGCAAGTGATTTCGAGGTTCAGGTCACAGCACCAGGTTCCATTGGAGTAGGGGGAATATCAAATGGTGAACCAAACAAATTTCAAAATAAGACTAGAATCAAGTGGAAGATGAGAAGGAGAACGAGCCATTCGTTGTGCCGACTACTGGTGCTCTCTCATGGTTATCACAATTTCCTTGTTTTTTTATTCTTACCAAGATTGTCATGGTATGCAATCTAGAGTTTGAAGGTGGTAGGAGACATGAGCCACTGTGGCAGCACCACCACCTGCAAGTGATTTCTCCGACTAACATCTTAGCTCTTCTCCCTTCGTGGTTTAGGGTTTCACGAAAGGGATTTGGGTGTTTGGGTATAAGACAACATAAAGGTATAATGGTCTTTCAAGATTAAGTTGTTTTCTCATTAAATGGTAATATTATCTTTGGGGAGACAACATAGCTAGGGGAGGGGGCGTATTTCCTTCAAACCCTTGAATCCATGTGTAATTTCAACAAACTATAGGGGAGTGGGGGTGTAATTTTTCCTTTGCCTTTTTATTTGTTGGTTTCCAATGGTATATGGGCCATTTTGACGCACATCGAGGTACCTCCCAAGTCTCTCTAAGTTGGCGGAGACATGAATCAATATGCTTTAGAATGTCACAAGCATGCAGTGTGTTCAATTGTCTTCATTCTCTAGTCTCCATGATGTCCTTCATTCTTCAAGCATAGCCTTTCTTTTAAATCTGCTTGACTCTTTATTTTCCATCTTCACGTTTTGTGATTTTCTCAACTCTTTATTCTCCATTTCCATGTCTTGTGGTCTTCAAAAAGCATCACATCACTTTGCCTTATATTTGTCACTGCCATATCACGCATTGCAAACGGCGTTGTTAAATTTACTTCATTTGTTTGTTATCATCAAATCTAATCTAAGAGCGTGAGTGTATCCCAACACTCTGCATGCCTTGGCAACTAGTCAAGGACAGATTTGTGTATACCTAGCTGCCCCAATGAGACACCATTATAATATCACAAGAAAATAGTTCTCTTTCCACATATAAACCATATGATGCAGTCTAGGGATGATAAGGCAGAGCACTGCATTATGTGAAGTGACTATGGAGGTCGCCTTATACTATAAGGCGCTATAAGGCATGAAAGACGACGCCTTAGGACGACTTATGACAAAGGCAGCCGCCTTATGTGTTTTGTTTTTTTTTTAAATCACATTTTAAAATTGCTTGATGAAGATTCCAAATTACATTTTCTCATTGGCAGGTTTATAAGTTTTGATGCACATGTGATGCATTGGATCAAATTTTTTTTTTTAAACATATTTTAAAATTGCTTGATGAAGATTCCAAATTATATTTTCTCATTGGCAGGTGTATAAGTTTTGATGCACATGTGATGCATTGGATAAAAAACTTTATAAGACAAAACCCCAAATCGCATCTCTCTCAGTCTCCACTCCAAATCACAAAACCCCAAACCGACGGTGAGGTCCCTCACTCCCTCATCCCTCCTCCTTCGATTCTTCTCCGGTGACTATTATTCTCCTCCGACAGCCTTCGGTGACCTCCGGCGACCTCCCCTTCCAACTCTCCAGGTATGTTATCTTTTTTTTTTTCTAATTTCTGATTTTTCTTATCTTCTTTGTGCACTTTTTTTTTATTTTTATTTTTCTCTTTTCTTCTTTCTTCTCCCTTCTTCTCCCTTCTTCTTTCATCTTCATCATACACCATACGGTTTTTTTTTCTCTCTTCTTCTTCCTTCTTCTTTCATCTTCATCATACACCATACGGTGAGACTTGAGAGTCGTAAGTCGTAAGTCCTTAACAATTTTTTGTTCTTCCTATGGTGAGACTTCGAGAGTTATTACAGTCGTACGACTCTTATGTAACAACTCTCAAGTCTTTTACAGTTGAGTATTGTTTTCTTTTTCTTCCTACGGTGAGTCTTACGAGTTATTGTGTGTCTTCTTCCTTCTTCTTCCTTTTTCTTCCTTCTTCCTAGTTGCTTTTATAGTTAATGATAGCCTCCAACCTCTACTCCCTTTAAGTCTTCAACACACGCACACACTTTGATCTGTTATCTGTAATTCTGTATGCAATTCTTAGATATGTTATTGTTTATTTTTTCTATATTGATTGTTGAGTATTTTCTAATTTTTTCTTCCATTCTTCTCTAATCTGTCTTCTAATTTTTAAATTGAAAACTAGGAACTTGTATTGTTTTTAAACTGAAAACTAGGAACTGAAAAATGCATGTTCTAATTTTTAAACTGAAAACTATAATCTTCTCTAATTTGTCTTGATGTCTTCTATGTTGATTGTTGAGTATTGTTTTTTTTTTTTTTTTTTTCTTATTCCGTCTTCTCAATTTCTCATATCTCTGGATACATAAGTATACATCTGTATTATTTTTCCTGGAGTATTTTTTCTTTTTCTTATTCTGATTTTCCCATATCTCTTTAATGGAGGCATTTGCTTTTATTACCTTATTACCTAATAGGCTAATATTCCCTTATAGTAGTAATATTCCCTTTTATTACCTTTTTCTTATTTTGATTACCTTTTTACATTACAATGTTAGACAAAGAGACAAGTTGAATCTACTCATCTATGGAAACAATTGGTGATAGCAGTGGGGGTGAAAATACAAGAACTGTTGCTACTGCACAATCAACGATTGATCCAAGCAAGGATCCAAAACGGAGAGCTAAATCAAATGATCCTGGATGGAAATATGGGTATTGGCCTGAAGTATCAGACAGAAATTGGATTAAGTGTACCCTTTGCGGGAAGGATGTCAAGGGAGGAATAAAACGATTGAAGCAACATCTTATTGGTGGCTATGGAGATGTAGCCAATTGTGCGAAAACAACAGAAGCAATTGCTAAAGAGATGAGAGATACAATCTTGAAGAACCAGAGGAAGAGGAACCTTGATTGTTTGAATGATTTGGATGTTAGTGATGGACCTATAGAAGTAACGGGACCACAACAGAATATAGTATCCGATTTGGGGGTCTCATTTCCTATCGTTAGCTATGGGACAACTTCAAGAAGAAATAAAGTTATCATTCAAGCACAATCCAAACAGCAAGTAAAGGGTCCCATGGATAAGCATGTGAGGAGGACTCCTGAAGAAGTGGTTGCAGATAGACGAGATAAAGGTCCATATCAGACAACAATGGAGAACCGTGTAAGAGGAGAAGAAAGAGATAAACTTCGTTCTTACATTGCAAGGTGGGCTTATGAGAGTGGTGTTCCATTTAATGCTTTGAAGTTAAGGAGTTTTAAGGAATTGGTAGAGCCTATTGGTCAATATGGACCAGGTTTCAAGCCCCCTTCAATTCATGACTATAGGGGGCCTCAATTGAAGTCTAAATGATGCAGATACGGCTGCCCTTTCTTGGTTGGACCAGCATGACCGGCTTTGGAAGCCAAGAGCCAAGAAGAACGGGTCCAGCCCAGGGTTTTGGTCCAACAAGGGTTGGAAATAAAATTAGTAGTTTACCCAGTATTTTATTTCATGCTTTTAGTTTCCAAACTTGAACGTAGGAGTAGGATTTATTTCCTTGCTTTGGTTTCCTTTTATAGTTGTTTCCTAGTTTAGGCTAGTTTCCATTCTAGTTACGTTTCTAATTTCATGTTCCTATTTTCCTATATATTAGTTGTAATCGATTGAAGTTTTGGAGAGCAATTTGATTATTGAATGAATGTGTGAGTGTGATCTCCTTTTCCCCATCTCTACTATGATTTCCCCTCCCTTCCCTAAGGGTTCTCCATCAACTTGGTATCAGAGCCGAAGGATCCTCCTTCGCTCTCTTCCTTTTTCCCATTCTCTGTTTTTGGCTCTACCGTGACAGAGAAAGCCAAAAAAAAAAAAAAACTAGCTGCAATAGAGAAAGCCCGAACCAACAACTCCATCGCTTTTTCTTCATCTCAGTCCAGAAAAAAAAAAAAAAAAAAAAAAAAAAAAGAGCAGAGAGAGAAAACAGAACCAGAAGGAAGCGAAGGACGACGTCGGAGAAGCAGCAGAGAGAGCGATAGCAGCCGCCGCCTCCTCTCTCGTTTTTTTTTCCCTTCCGACAACAGCCGCCGCCTCCTCTCTCATTTTTTCCCTTCCGACAGCAGCCGCCGCCTCCTCTCTGTGTTCGACGGCAAAGAAAGAAGAAGAAAAAGAAGAGGAGAGAGTCGACGAAAAGAAGAAGACGAAGAAGAAGAGAAGAAGAAGGCATACCTGGTTTCCAAGCCCCACCGTCGAAGTCGTAAGGCCCTTTCCTTCTCGTATCACAGCCACGATCTCCCACCTCTGCTGGTCCTGAGATCGACAGAGAAGAAAACCCAATTCTTCCTTTTAAACTCTTTCTTTAAATTAGTTTCTCCATTCTTCCTAAATACCCCTCCCTTTCTCCTTTATTCCCCTTTTGTCCCATATCTTTTTATTTCCAAATCAAACCCCTATCCTTTTTGTGGTTTAGTTCGAACTTCGAAAAAAAAAAAAATTCCCATTCTATCCCTGCCCTTTAAGCATTCAGTTATTTACTATTCTACCATTATTCTTTGAGTGCTATTTTGTTACTCATCACCATGGTAGCCAATAGTGAAGTTGTTCAACAGCTGAATTCTTATAAAGGAGAAACTGATACAAAATTTGATGCTCTCACTAACATAGTCACGTCCCTAAAAACAATGGTGGAATCTATGCAAGTTTCTATTGATCGTTTGGTGGCAGCAGATAAAGGAAAGAGTCCCATTCAGTCTGGGGATTCTTCCAACACCACCCCACAGGATCTGCCAGTAACACCACCACCACCACATCATACACCACCACCACCACCTCCACCACCATATGGGACTGGTAGACATGATGATGGAGCAGAAAGAGCAGCAAAACTGGATGTCCCTGATTTTTATAGAGACAATAATCCAGAATTGTACCTTGACTGGATTCACAGTTTAGATACATTCTTCAGATGGTACGGGTTGACTGAGGCTCGAAAGATCCTATTTGCAGAGGCCAAACTGAAAGGCACGGCTCGAGTCTGGTGGATCAAGCAACAACAACAGAACCGAATCCGAGGCATTGGGTTGGTCACTACTTGGGCTGAAATGTATGAAGTCATGAATCGGCGATTCTTGCCTTCTGATTACAAGCAACGCATGCATCTCAGGTTTGCACAGTTGAAACAAGAGAATTTGACCGTTGAAGAGTATGTTGCTAGATTTTATTATTTTGCCACTCGTTCTGACTTTGAGTGGGATGAAGAAGTCTTAGTGGCCCAATTTCGCAATGGTTTGCACCCTCAACTTAGTGCTGCCCTTGCATCTAGTCGACTACCTACAATGGAAGACGCCGTACAAGTAGCATATCAGGTTGAGGAAAGTCTGAAACGCCCATACAACCGGAGAAATTTTGCAGATACTTTTTCTCGAGGTACTAGTTGGCAACAGTCTCCTACCCAAGAGAGGTCATCTAACAAGCCACAGGCAAGTGCTACATCTATGGCTTCTTCACGACCTAGTCGGCCGTATTCTCCACCTCGACATGTTTCTGAAATGTCATCTTCACGGCCTACTCGCCAATATTCACCCCCTCGGCGTGGTTCAGATAAACCTTCTGATTCTTCAAAATTCACAGTTCGGTGCTACTCATGCAATGGATTTGGACATATCAGTGCCCAATGTCCTAGCCGTTTGGTTGCTTTTATTGATAAGGAATCTCCTCTGCCAGATATTCCCGAAGAGCAACTTGGTTCTGACACAGTTGATTTAAGAGAAGAGCGTGCAACAGGTGAAGTCAATGACACTCTCAGTGACGATGACCAACATCCTTTTTATGTCATTCGTTATGTGTTGACCACTCAAAAGGCCACTGAAAATGAAGATTGGCGCCGCAATAGTATTTTTCAGACTCGTGTGAAGTGCAATGATCAGTTGCTAACCTTGGTCATTGATGGAGGCAGTTGCACTAATGTTGTCTCTGAAGACGCTGTTCGTAAGCTGGGATTGAATACAGAACCACATCCTAATCCTTACAAGGTTGCTTGGGTGAACAACACTAATCTCAAAATCACAGATAAGTGCTTGGTCACATATTCTATTGGTGGATTTAAGGATACAGTCCAATGTGATGTCCTCCCTCTGAAGGTGTGCCATATCCTTCTTGGTCGACCTTGGTTGTTTGATAAGAAAGTACAGCATTGTGGCTATGCCAATACCTATGCCTTCAAGCATGCCAACAAGACTATGAAGTTTCATCCTGCCAAAGATCTCCCTGAAATTAAGCTCAAGAAGATGGTGGGATCATTCCTCATTCAGCGTATTCCTTCAGACGGTCTCCTCGGTCCTTTCCCTAACTCGACGGAGTCGAGTTCTTTTCAGAGGAGGAGAGTTGATGCAGATACGGCTGCCCTTTCTTGGTTGGACCAGCATGACCGGCTTTGGAAGCCAAGAGCCAAGAAGAACCGGTCCAGCCCAGGGTTTTGGTCCAACAAGGGTTGGAAATAAAATTAGTATTTTACCCAGTATTTTATTTCATGCTTTTAGTTTCCAAACTTGAACGTAGGAGTAGGATTTATTTCCTTGCTTTGGTTTCCTTTTATAGTTGTTTCCTAGTTTAGGCTAGTTTCCATTCCAGTTACGTTTCTAATTTCATGTTCCTATTTTCCTATATATTAGTTGTAATCGATTGAAGTTTTGGAGAGCAATTTGATTATTGAATGAATGTGTGAGTGTGATCTCCTTTTCCCCATCTCTACTCTGATTTCCCCTCCCTTCCCTAAGGGTTCTCCATCACTAAAAAGGATAAAATTGATGAGTTAAAGGTGAGGTATCAAGGATATTGGAGGAAATATGGGTGCACACTCATCTCTGATGGGTGGACAGACGAGAGGAAGGCACCTAATTAATTTTCATGTCAACTGTCCGGAGGGGACTTTTTTTTTTGGAGTCTGTGGATGCGTCTAACCAATCACAAACAGCTGAATGGTCATTTAAGCTACTTGATAGTAAGATTTAAGAGATTGGTGAAGATTATGTGGTTCAAGTAGTCTCTGATAATGCTGCCAACTATATTGCAGCGGGTCGACTACTAATGGAGAAAAGGAAGAGGTTATTTTGGAGTCCATGTGTAGCTCATTGCATAGATGGAGGAAATAGGCAAATTACGCTCTTATATGTCTGTTATATCGAAGGGCAGGAAATTAACTGCATTCATCTACATGCACACTCGCCTTATTGAAGCTATAAGGCAAAAAACAGGGGGAGACTTAATGAGGGCTGGAGTGACTAGATTTGCCTATTCCTTTTTAACGCTCCAGAGCTTATACAAGCACAAAGAATCTTTGAAAAAATTATTTGTTGATGATGAATGGTCCCGTTCTAAGCTTGCATCTACAGAGGCAGGGAAGAAAGCTTCTGAGACTGTGTTTGCTACAACATTCTGGAATGGTGTGATGGATTGTATAAGAGCATCACAGCCTCTTCTTCAACTCTTGAGGATTGTAGATGGTAATGAGTAGCCTGCTATGCCTAAAGTATATATGGCAATACAAGTGGCAAAGAAGAACATCAAAAAAAAATTTGGAGACAATGAAAGGAAATGGAAGAAAATCATAGCGATTGTTGATCACCGTTGTGAGTATAATGAATGGATCAAATATATTTAGTTGCCTTTTTCCTCAATCCAAACAAGTTCTTTAAGGCAATAGCAGATAATCCAGATAATGAGTTGGACTTAGCTCAAAAAGCAAGTGATGCCTTCAATGATGTTCTTGCAAGGTTGGTGCCTGATGAGACCTTGCAAGATAAGATCATTGTCCAGGTTGACAAGTATACCATTGTTCAAGGAAGTTTTGCAAAGGACATGGCGATTAGACAAAGGGACAAGTTGAATCCTAGTTAGTATATTTCTGTTTGAAGTTTTAATTAGTTTAGAACTTTGTATGTTGATTTTTTACTTAACCTATTTTTTTTTATATTATATATTTATAGTCTCTTGGTGGTCTCAACATGGAAGTGCTGCTCCTGACCTTTCAAAGTTTGCATTGCGCATACTTGGTCTTTGTTGCTCATCTTCTAGTTGTGAGCGCAATTGGAGCACATTTGAATTTGTGAGTATTGACTATTGAGTTCTGAGCACCTGTACTTCACTTAATATGGTTTTATTAAAGATAAGTAGATAACCTCATATTATTAATGTTTTTCAGATTCACACCAAGAAGATGAATAGGTTAGAGCATCAACGGTTAAATGATCTTGTCTACATTCAATATAATCGTCGACTTCAAGCAAGGTTCCAAGAAAGAAAAGAACAATGCATAAACTACAATCCATTGTTGCTCGATGAGCTTAATTGGAGTAGTGAGTGGATGATTGGTGAATCAGAGGATGAATTAGTTCATCCTGAGAATGATATCACTTGGAGAGATGTTGATAGAGCACTTGGGGCATCTTCATCATATCAAGGCCACAATAGACTAAGGAGGGCTCCAACATCTACCAATGGAACCAATCTTTGCTATACCCGGCGTGGTAGGAGGGTTGAGCTTGAGGATTCTTCAGATGAAGAAGTGGATGAGATGAGTGAAGAGCATGGTTTTAAGTATCGGTGCGTATCGTTCCATATCGGTAGGCATCGGCACGATACATACCGATACACCACGGGGAATTTTGAGCCTCTTTTTGTGTATCGGCGTATCCTACGTATCGTATCGTACCGTACCATATCGGTACCGATACGTACGATACTCTACGATACGAACTTTTGAAAATCTGAAAATTCCCGAGAGTATCGGTACGTATCGAACCGTATCGTACCGCTACTTAAGTGTTTTTTTTTTTTTTTTTTATGCATTAGATGGGCTATGAATTTGAAGATTATGACTGATGCTTGACCATGATGCACCTGAGGAACATTTAATGAAAGCTTTCAAATAAAAAGTAAAAGAAAAACATATTTTGAAGAGGAAAACCACCATTAGATGATTAGAACATGAGGCCATAACCCACAAAAGGGAGAACTTCACCCAACCTCCTCTCTCTCTCTCTCTCTCTCTCTCTCTCTCATCTGCAGTGCTTTGACTAGTTTTCAATAGATTGAAGATAAGGACAGAAAATGAATGGAAGGTTGGGAGGACGGAATGGGGCCAAAAGGGGCCTTAGGAAGGACTTTTGTTTGGATTGACATGTTTCCAAACACAATATTCTGTGATTGTCTTGTCTGAAAATGGGTCTCGCTCAGTTATAATTAGTTCCACTGTGTTGGATATCATTGTTTTTTTGAATACATACAATTTGATTCCATCCATATGTCTCTCATGTTGCCACTACTGATAATGTTCTTTCTTTGCCCCTAAGAATATAATCAAACTCAAGGTGGATCAGAGAAAAGAAACTTGAGTTTGGGCACTAACAAATGAAAATGACTGGAAGGATGCATTTTTTCGTCAACAGATCTGCAGGTTGATTCACTGATGGAATGAAAAGAAGAGAGTACCCTGAGGTTTATGGCTGCTAATCTGATAGTAAACCATGGAAAAAATGAATACTAATCTTGATAGGCCACTTTCAGATGCATTAGCTAGAAACCTAACTAAGGTTTAAAGTTATTGAGGCAAAAGATTCCAAATACTTGCAGTGGCAGGGAAGGTACAGCTGGCTGGAAGCTTTCAAACAGTCCTTGGAATCTACAAGTTATAGCACGGTCCCGTGGCTCACTTATGTGGTTTATGTCGGACGAAGTCCCTGGTGTTACTTCTCCCATGGTTTACATTGGAATGTTGTTCAGCTGGTTTGCTTGGCATGTGGAAGATTATGAGCTTCACCGCTTGAATTTTCTCCATACTGGTTGACCAAAAACTTGGTATGCTGTTCCCGGAGATTATGCCTTTGCTTTTGAGGAAGTTGTTCGTGTCTAGGGTTATGGAGGAAATCTCGACCGCCTAGGTATGCAACTTGATTTTTCTGATTAATTGATCCATCTAAAATATTGCTTTGGAAAGTCCGAGAAACTTGTGCTTGAGAAACTTTCTTTGAGGTGTATTAACCTTGAAATATTTCAAACAGAAAATTCTTAAATATCAATTAAACTCAAATGGTAGATTGAAACTTTCATTGTGGAAGTGAATGGTTCAAAGAAGGAGAGAAACATAGTCCAAGAAGAACCTTGAAGGCTTGAACTTGAAAGTTGAAACATTTGAATAGTAAGTTCTTGAATCTTTACTCACTTTTTTCAATTTTAACCTTAGATTTTCAAGTTTTTTTTTATAAATCTAAGGTTCATCATACTTAGAATCACATTTTGTGTATCATTATTACATGAAATCATTGGATTTAGAAGGATTTACAAACTTTTTTCAAGAGAAAATGAGGGTTTCAATTTTTTTCAAATTTCTTAGATATACTCTTGTTCAATGGTTAGAAATGTTTAGATTTTTTA